>NW_027250922.1:0-85895 GCF_044704955.1 Pristiophorus japonicus | reverse complement strand
CCCCCTCTCTCTCCCTCCCTCCCCCTCTCTCTCCCTCCCTCCCTCCCCCTCCCTCCCTCCCTCCCCTCCCTCCCTCCCTCCCCCCCTCCCTCCCCTCCCTCCCTCCCTCCCCCTCTCTCTCCCTCCCTCCCCCTCTCTCTCCCTCCCTCCCTCTCTCCCTCTCTCTCTCTCTCCCTCCCTCCCCCCCCCTCTCTCTCCCTCCCTCCCTCCCCCTCTCTCTCCCTCCCTCCCTCCCCCTCTCTCTCCCTCCCTCCCTCCCCCTCTCCCTCCCTCCCTCCCCCTCTCTCTCCCTCCCTCCCCCTCTCTCTCCCTCCCTCCCCCTCTCTCTCCCTCCCTCCCCCTCTCTCTCCCTCCCTCCCCCCCTCTCTCTCCCTCCCTCCCCCCCTCTCTCTCCCTCCCTCCCCCCCTCTCTCCCTCCCTCCCCCCCTCTCTCCCTCCCTCCCCCTCTCTCTCTCTCCCTCCCTCCCCCTCTCTCTCTCTCCCTCCCTCCCCCTCTCTCTCTCTCCCTCCCTCCCCCTCTCTCTCTCTCCCTCCCTCCCCCTCTCTCTCTCTCCCTCCCTCCCCCTCTCTCTCTCTCCCTCCCTCCCCCTCTCTCTCTCCCTCCCTCCCCCTCTCTCTCTCCCTCCCTCCCCCTCTCTCTCTCTCTCTCCCTCCCCCTCTCTCTCTCCCTCCCTCCCCCTCTCTCTCTCCCTCCCTCCCCCTCTCTCTCTCTCCCTCCCTCCCCCTCTCTCTCTCCCTCCCTCCCCCTCTCTCTCTCTCTCTCCCTCCCTCCCTCTCCCCCCCTCAGCGGCACGAACGGCTTTCTCCCCCCCCAGCGACACAAATGGCTTTCTCCCCCCGCCCCCCCCTCCCTCCCGCTCAGCAGCACGAACGGCTGCAGAATTCTCCCTGGCTGAAGTACTTTCACACAGGTAGGAAGATGGTTTATTTAATCTTTTCTTGGCTTATAAATGTTTATTCAGGTTGGATTTATTTGTATAATATTTGTAGAAGTATAAATAAGGATTTATTGTAGAATTTAATGAGTTCCCTTCCCCCCCACCTCGTTCTGAGCGCCTAATTTGTAACCTGCGCCTGATTTTTTAATGTGTAGAACAGGTTTTTTCAGTTCTACAAAAATCTTCACTGGCTCCATTCTACTTTAGTTTGGAGTACGTTTTCACTGTGGAAACTTTCAAATCAGGTGTCAGTGGCCGGACACGCCCATTTTTGAAGAAAAAATTCTGTTCCAAAGTAGAACTGTTCTACCTGACTAGAACTGCAGAAAAAAAAATGTGGAGAATTGCGATTTCTAAGATAGTCCGTTCTCCACCAGTTGCTCCTAAAAATCAGGTGCAAATGATGTGGAAACTTCGGCCCTTAATGTGGTGGGCACATAATATGTTCCATTATTTCAAGTAGCAACTCTTGTCTCTTTCCAGAGATGACTGACTATCATTTTAAAAATACCTTAAGAATAGCTTATGTAGTGCATTAACAGGGCCTCAGCCTTAAATACAACTTTATTTAGTAATTATTCATAAAGCTAGGATGAATTTTGAATGAAATGGAATTTGTTGCTCTAAACTTTGCTACTGTAAAGCAGTAAGAGCCAGCTTTAATTTTGTTAATGCTCACTGCTTTAATTGTGTATGGCTATGGTAGCCTTGTGATTATGGTATTACACTAGCAATCGTGAGTTCTACTTCCTCCATGGCAAGTTGTCAAATGAATTCATTATATCTGGCAACTTTGCTTTGCACAACCATGAAAGCTGCTGGTTCCTTTGTCATTAACAACCCAACTGGTTCCCTAATACCTTTCAGAGGAGGGAACCTGCTGGCCCTACCCAGTCTGGCATACTTGTAATACCAATCCCACATTATGTGGTTAACACTTAATACTGTCAGGGCAACTAGAGATGAGCAAACAATACTGCCATACCAATGCCGCCCACATTTTCATAGCGGCTGCTGAATTTGAAGACTTTCTTAACTTTTATATAGTGAGATGAAGTTGTGAAGCTAAAATGTTAAGTAAGCTCCATCATTGGAACAAGTTTTTAGCTGAAAGACCTATTGATCAATTTCTGGCACTTGACTTATTGTGTGGGGCTAGAAAGGAAGCTTGATTCCTAGTAGCTGCTGATTATAGTCTGCATTTTGAAAATATGATTTCCATTGGTGTATGTAGTTCTGGGATGACATATTTGATATAATTCAGCTTGAGCAACGTGCCACTTGGGGAAATTGTCGTAATGCTTCTGTAGCACACCTTAATTCATGTACAGAATGATTAGCTATTTACACAACTTCAATGTCATAATTTTTCTGTCCATTACTTGACTGAGATGATCTGTTGCATCATATCTATATTTTATACACACACACACACACACACACACACACACACACACACACACACACACACACAAAAACGGCAGGATTGGATTTTTCCTATCTTCCCCTTTTTCTGATTGTATAAACATTCTGAAGAAGGGCCCGCATCTAAAACACTAGCTTCTCTGTTTTCTCCACGGATGTTGACTGACCTATATATTTCCAGATTTCCAGCATTTTCAGTATTTCACTTTTAACTGCTTGATCTTTTTTGCTGTGTTTTGTTCCTGTTAAAAGTTGTATTTGGTCAAAACACGCTATAATTTACTGTATTTCAGAAGGTTGTTACACTCTAGTTCCTTCAGGCAAGACCTGCAGCTCAGACCTGGTCACAGTGAACCCTCTTGTTCTCATTCTCATTCTCTCCCTGCCTCACAGTCCCAGCCACTATTCAATGTGCATACCTGGATGATTCAGTCTTGCCTTAGTCTAGCCTTTCTTTAACTGTTGGTGTTTTTTTTTAAACCTGCTGCATCTGATCTATTGGATTAGAGTTAACCTCAAATTTTCGCTGTGTTGTTCTATAATAGTTTGAAATATGTTCCAAACATGGTAGTTCAAAAATACTCACTTATGATGTGAAGAACACATTAAAAAAAGATTTCACTGTGGAATTATTTTTTATTACAATCTTTGTCCCTGAGTTACAAAAGTGCTAGATAGCTGGAGGCAACGTAAATGCAGGTTGCTGAAGAATTATTGGAAAGTTAGTAATTATTGAACTTTCGCTAGTCTCTCTGCTGCAGTGTAAAATAGTCATCAACAAATTAAAGATGATTTTTCAGGGCTAGTGGGGGAAGTCACTTCATTGTAAATTGTGTCAGGAAGTCAAAATATGCAAATGTTTGAAATTTGAGAAGCTGGGTCAAGAGTTTCTCTCAGTTTTTGGCTGCCAACAATGTTGAGTGTATGCACTTTGATGTCAATTATTTTTTGGAGAGTCTCTGGTAACTTACATCACGACGAGTGAATATAAAATTGACCTGGTTATCAGAAGCTCTGTTGTACATTAATTGTGTATAAAATGTTCGTAGTAACTTCTAGAAAGAATATACAATTGTGTGTTTTACAAAATGTTTCTCCTCTCTTTCCAAATAATGGTTGATTAGGCCACCTGTTTATTGTAAGTTGGAGGATTCTGGAGTAGTTTCACAGATATTTTAAATAAACATCGGTATACATTTGAATCCACATTATTTACCTTCGTCATTACAAGATCCTAGTTAGTAACTGCGTATTTCCACATCTGAAATAAGCAATGAATAATAACTTTTATTTATATAGCGCCTTTAACGTAGTAAAATGTCCCAAGGCGCTTCACAGCAGTGTTATAAGACAAAACAGATAAATTTGACACCGAGCCACAAAAGAAGAAATTAAGGCAGATGAACAAAAGCTTGTTTAAAGAGGTAGGTTTTAAGGAGCGTCTTAAAGGAGGAAAGAGAGGTAGAGGGGCGGAGAGGTTTAGGGAGGGAGTTCCAGAGCTTAGGGCCCAGGCAGCTGAAGGCACGTCCACCAATGGTTGAGCAGTTATAATGAGGGATGTTCAAGAGGCCAGAATTTGAGGAGCGCAGGAGAGTGGGGTTGTGAGACTGAAAAAGATTACGGAGATGGGGAGGGGCGAGGCCATGGATTTGTAAACCAGGATGAGAATTTTGAAATCGAGACGTTGTTTAACTGGGAGCCTATGTAGGTCAGAAAGCACAGGGGTGATGGGTGATCTTGACTTGGTGCGGGTTAGTACAAAGGCTTCTGCGTTATGAGGAGAGACTGGATCAACTGGGCCTTTATACATTGGAGTTTAGAAGGATGAGAGGGGATCTCATAGAAACATATAAGATTCTGACGGGACGGGACAGGTTAGATGCGGGTAGAATGTTCCCGAAGTTGGGGAAGTCCAGAACCAGGGGACACAGTCTTAGGATAAGGGGTAAGTCATTTAGGAGAAACTTCTTCACTGAGTTGTTAACCTGTGGAATTCCCTGTTGTAGGGAGTTGTTGATGCCAGTTCATTGGATATATTCAAGGGGAGTTAGATATGGCCCTTGCGGCTAAGGGGATCAAGGGGTATGGAGAGAAAGCAGGAAAGGGGTACTGAGGGAATGATCAACCATTATCTTATTGAATGATGGTGCAGGCTCAAAGGGCTGAATGGCCTACTACTGCACCTATTTTCTATGTTTCTATGTTTTGAATGACCTCAAGTTTACGTAGTGTGGAAGGCCGGCCAGGAGTCAGTTGGAGTCGTCCAGTCTAGAGATAACAAAGGCATGAATGAGGGTTTCAGCAGCAGAAGAGCTGAGGCAGGGGTGGAGGAGGGCAATGTTATGGAGATGGAAAAAGGCGGTTTTACTTACGCCGCAGACATGTGGCTGGAAACTCATTTCAGCATCAAATATGACACCTAGGTTGCGAACAGTCTTGTTCGCCCTCATGTTGATGCTAGGGAGAGGGGTGGAGTCAGCGGTTAGGGAATGCAGTTTGTGTTGGGGACCAAAGATAATGGCTTCGGTCTTCCCAATATTTAATTGTAGAAAATTTCTGCTCATCCAGTACTGGATGTTGGACAAACAATCTGACAATTTAGATACCAATCAGGAGTTGACAGAAGTGGTGGAGAGGTAGAGCTGGGTGTCGTCAGCGTATATGTGGAAACTGATGCTGTGTTTTCGGATGATGTCGCCAAGGGGCAACATATAGATGAGATATAGGAGGGGGCCAAGGACAGATCCTTGGGGGACACCAGAGGTAACGATGCGGGAGTGTGAAGAGAAGCCATTGCAGGAGATTTTCTGGCTACGATTAGATAGATAAGACTGGAACCAGGCGAGTGCACTCCCACCTAGTTGGACATTAGTGGCGAGGCATCGGAGGAGGATGGAGTAGTCAACTGTGTCAAAGGTTGCAGACAGGTCCAGAAGGACACGGAGGGATAGTTTACCTTTGTCATAGTCACAAAGGATATAATTTGTGACTTTGATGAGAGCAGTTTCGGTACTATGGCAGCGGCGAAAACCAGATTGAAGGGATTCAAACATTGAATTCATGGAAAGATAGTCATGGATTTGGGAGGCGACAACATGTTCAAGTATTTTGGACAGAAAAGGGAGGTTGGAGATGGGGCAATAGCTAGCAAGCAAAGTGGGGTCAAGGGTTGGTTTTTTGAGGAGAGGGGTGATGACAGCAGATTTGTAGGAGAGGCGAACAAAACCTGAGGACAGAGAACCGTAACAATGTCGGCTAACAATGGGAGCCAGAAAAGGAAGTTGGGTGGTCAACAGTTTAGTGGGGACAGGGTCAAGAGAGCAGGAAGTGGGTCTCATGGACAGGATGAGTTTGGAGAGATTGAGAGGAGAGATCAAAGAGAAACTGGAGAAATATGAGTTTAGCGCTAGGGCAGGTGGGAGCTTCAGATGAAGTTTGACCCTGTCTTGGGATCAAAATGTTCATCAGATTCTTGGTGTAGGTATTTATAAGGGAGGATTACATATGATTTGAAATGCGCTGAAGGCAAGAGTAAATAGCTTATCAGAAATTTGGATTATTTCTGCACCTTACAATGTTTAGTCTTGTAATCTGAAGGCAGTATTTCACTCACCAAAGATGGTTATTAAAAATGTTGGGTGGCTGCAGGTTGTTTCATTGGTTGACTTGAGTCTTGTTGCAGGTTATGGGTTTCATCTGTCCAGGCCTACGATGAATACATAAATTTGGCAATAATCAGCTAATTTTCAGTTCTGATATCAGCCACAGAAAATTCTATCTCTTTATAAACAAAACAGATGTATTTAATAATGGTTAGCAGTCTGCATTACACTCTGGTTACAAGGTATAAATTTCATCAATCTGCCTACTGTCCTTAATTCCACAGAGTAGTATTAACCGAGACAATTGTACCATTCAGATCAGTTTTTGACATTGTTACCTGGAGGATATTCAATAGTTTACAGTTGAGCATTCTTTATATTACAGTATTAGGAGATTAAAAAAAATAATATTCTAGAAGATCTTAGTTTTGACTACTGTAAATGGAAAATATGCTCGAAGTTCCTAAGGCCCCAAGTTTCCACATGATTTGCTCCTGATTTTTAGGAGCAACTGGTGTAGAACAGAGTATCTTAGAAATCGGAATTCTCGACATTTAGTTTTCTCTAGTTCTAGTCAGTTAGAACAGTTTCACTTTGGAACAGAATTTTTTTTTCAAAAGGGGTCGTGTCCGGCCACTTACGTCTGATTTCAAAGTTTCGTGAGTGAAAACTTGCTACAAACTAACTTAGAATGGAGTAAGTGAAGATTTTTGTACGCTCGAAAAAACCTTGTCTACACTTTAGAAAATCAGGTGTAGGTTACAAATTAGGCATAGGGAACGAGGTGGGGGGGGGGAAGGGTAGTCATTAAATTCTACAATCAATCCTTAGTCATACTTATACAAATATTATACAAATAAATCCAACCTGAATAAAAATTTATAAGCAAAGAAAAGATTAAATAAACCATGTTCCTACCTGTGTGAAATAGCTTCAGCCTTCGAGCTGCTGTGCTTCAGGCAGGCCTTTCATGTTGGAGACAGGCAGGGGTGTGGCGTCAGTATCTCGACGGCAGCGGCAGCAAGCTTCGAGCTGAGCTGCAGTGCTTGAGGCAGGCCTTCATCCTCTTCGTGGCTGGCCGCGAAGAAGCAACACCGGACGGACCCGAGGCCATTCGGCCATGAGATATCAGTGGCTGGCTGGCAGCCGAAGAATCAACACCTGACACACGCAGCTCTTTATGGTGCTTGAGGCCATTCGGCCACGCTTTAGGGGCGGCGTCAGTGACTCGACGGCAGTCGAAGATACAGCAGCAGCCTTCGAGCTGTGAGGGGGACTGAGGCCATTTGGACAGGGAGAGGCAGCCACATCGACAGTTTTATATTTAAATTTGCAGAATGGGTGCTGCATTGTCAACACCACATATTATGCAATGGTTTACCATCAATTCACTGCATAGGAGAGAATTGATTAGAGCTCACCGCACCAGGAACGTCGTAGCCCGTAGGTTGATGGGCAGGAGACCTTACCCACGTCGACAATATCGAACCAGGCGCTCGTGCCTGGACATGAGCAAGGCTGATTGTGTGAAAAGGCTGCGTTTTCGCAGAGAAGTTGTCACTGAGATCTGTGATATGGTGAGAGCAGATTTGCAGCCCAGAAGCAGAAGGACAACTGCCTTGTCTGTTGAAGTGACGGTAACAGCTGCACTTTCTTTCTGTGCCTCGGGATCGTTTCAGGTTACAACTGGAGATGTGTGTGCCATCTCTCAACGTGCAATACATGCCTGCGTTTACCAGGTCACGGCTGCACTTTATGCGCGAAGGAATGACTTCATCAATGTCCCAATGACTGCACAAGCGATCCATGAGAGGGCTGTGGGCTTCTTCAGGATTGCCGGCTTCCCAAAGGTACAGGGCTGCATTGATTGTACCCACATAGCCTTGCAAACACCTGTGGAGGAATCTGAGCAGTACCGAAATAGGAAAGGTTTCCACTCTATCAATGTGCAGCTCGTGTGTGACGACAAGCAGCGCATCATGTCAGTCGATGCGAGATACCCTGGCAGCACCCATGATGCGTTCATCCTACGCAACAGCGTTCTATCTGACATGTTTGAGCAGCAGCCAGAAGGGCAGAGCTGGCTACTGGGAGACAAAGGGTACGGCCTGACCACCTAGCTCAGGACGCCCATACGCGTGACACGGACAGAAGCTGACCGTCAATACAACATGGCGCACATTGCGACGCGCAGCATCATTGAGAGGACCATTGGCATATTGAAACAGCGATTCCGATGCCTGGATCATTCCGGAGGACAGTTGCTATACTCTCCTCAGATTGTCGGTCACTTCACTGTTGTGTGCTGCATGCTTCATAACTTAGCCATCATGAGGCAGCAGGAGCTGGTAGTGGAACCCGAAGACCCACGTGACGGTCCAGTGCATGATGATAGTATTACGGAAGACCAGGATGTGGATGATTACGACAATCAGGAAAGCATGCAAGTGCCTGATGCCGAAGCACGAGGTCGGAGGAGGGCCGTCCATCATGCCCCTTTAACGATTGCTTGAGACTTGCGCCAGCAGCTCATCCGTGAACGCTTCAACTACTGATGCCTGAGGGCTCTGCGACCACTTTTGCATATGGACATGTTTATTCTTTGCAGTTGTTCCTACGTCGTGTTGTGTTAATGGAACATGAAACAGTTTTAATGAAAAAATATTTTATTGAAAAGTTAACGTCACTCTAATAAAATATTTGTTATATCAAACTATACTTTTTAATATGACTCTTGAAGATCACTTATAAACTTGTAAAGTTACAAAAGACTATGTGAAAAATTTTACACTCTAAGAT
The DNA here is from genome assembly GCF_044704955.1 of Pristiophorus japonicus. Lineage (NCBI taxonomy): Eukaryota > Metazoa > Chordata > Chondrichthyes > Pristiophoridae > Pristiophorus > Pristiophorus japonicus. Next base: position 77,131 of record NW_027250922.1, on the reverse strand, counting down.
CACTTACACTTCAAGATCACTTTTTAGATGCAAAATTAAATAAGTTACAGAATGTGAGAGCATTTACACTATAAGATCACTTGAAAACCCTGATCACTTATGTTGTAAAGTTACAAAACTTACAAAACAGTTTCATTGTGAAAAATCTTGCACTCTGAAGAACACTTAAACTTCAGGATCACTTTTTAGGACCACTTTTTAGGCAAAATTAAATAAGATACAAAAAAATGTGAGAGCATTTACACTAAGATCATTTAAAAACCATAAGATCACTTATAAGTTGTAAAGTTACAAAACTTACAAAACAATTTCAATTTGAAAAACGCTACTACAGCTACATCAAGAACAAGAACAAAAGCAGCAAAGAAAGGCTGCAACCATGTCTCATCCATATCTCTGAATTTTCACTTCCTCATGGGGGTGTCATTTGATTGGCTGGGCTGTGTGCCCTTATTGCAGCAGCTACCTCAACCAGGCCCTCCCTGATGGCCTGTGCCGACACTTGCATGCCCTCCCTGATGGCCTGTGCCGTCATTTGCATGCCCTGCCTGACTGCCTGTGCCGTTGATTGCACTCCCTCGGACATTCCCTCCCTAAGTTCCCGTGTCATTACTGCTATTTCACCCGTCAGGACCGTCAACTCTTCACCTACTGCACTGACGCCACCGATGAGTGATCGGGTAAGCTCATTGGTCTCCATACCCAATGCCACAACCTGAGTCGCATCTGTTGCACGCTGCATCTCAGGAGAGCGTGTCTCCAATCTCCTTCTCCTCTGCCTGGGTCTGCCTTGTGGCACCACTACACTGGGAGACGCGGGCACGGACGGTGGGACGCTCGGTGTTGCAAGCGGCACCACTACACAGGGAGGCGCGGGCTGGGACTGGGACGCTCTGTATTCCAGACGGCAGAACTAGAGGGAGAGGCTCGGGCTGGAACGGTAGGACGCTCGGTGTTCCAGACGACAGCACTCGAGTGCGAGCCGTGGGCTGAGATGTTGGACGAATGGGTGTAAACTGCTCCATGATATCAGCAGCAACACTGGGACCCGAAGCGTCGGAATCAAAACCATAGTAGGTGGAACCAGAACCTATGCGAGAGGGAGGCGCAGGCTCGGGCGGTAGTGCACTGACTGTAGAATGCTGCATTATACCAGCAGCACCACTGGGACCCGCAACATCGGAAGCGAAACCATGGAAGGTGGAACCAAGACCTATGCTAGGGGTTGAAACTCTGATGCCCCTTGATGGGGGCTCATAAACATTAAATTGGCAGCTCTCCCCTGCAGACATTTCAGTCATCGCTGCCATCATCCAGTCTGGATCGTCCGCAGCTGGTTGTACTGGTTCTTGTTCTGTACCCTCAGGGTTGGCAGCAGCAGCAGCATCGTCGTCATCATCATCATGTTCTGCAAAATACATCAGAACAGTCAAATGCTTAACAGCAAGGGAGGGGGCCGGATGGGTGGCATGAGTACTCTCGCACATAACAGGCCAGGCAGCAGATTGATTTAAAGGGCCATGATGCATTTTCAGGACTTGCCCTCTTCCTCGCGTGCGGGCCCAGCTTGTGCTGTACCGATTGCTTTTCTCCATGTACGACTCATCATAGCAGCTACCCTTTGTTCCAAGGGTGTCAGTGGATGCAGATTGGACACGCCTCCTCCTGTCCGAGTTGCCTCCCTTTTGTTGTGAGCCAATTTCTTCTGCAAAGAGTAAAATATAACTTTTTACAGAGTGTGTCAGTCTGCAAGGTGGGACATACAGATAGCCAGGTTACAATTACGATTAAATTAAAAATGGGAAATATTACTTACACTAACTACTTGACCAAAGTCGTGCCATTTCTTTTTGCACTGACTTCCAGATCTCCTGGTATGCACCACTGCGCAGTAATCTTCTGCAACTTGGTTCCAGCGTTTCTTCATTTCTTTTGGTGGCACTTTTATGCGACCTCTGTTGCTGGTATCTAGCTCCTGCCATCTCTGCTCAATTACGTTGACTAATATCTCCACTTTCTCATGCAAGAAATTCTTTGTTCTTGGTGGACGTTGATCCATTGCAAAGTTGAATTGGCACTCTTATTTCTCCAAACACACAGTCCTTAATTTGCATGCACCAATGCAGCACCGGTTCTGCAAGTTTAGCAGTGAAAAGCTGAACTCACTGATTTCAGCAGGTGATTTATTCAGCAGTGCTGCTAAAAGCACTCCCTCACACACAGAAATATCAAAACAAATTAAATTACAAGCCTTTGCAGGGGTCCAAGAAACAAATCTTCACTTTTTCTGCAGTCCTTTTAAAAATGGCCGAGTGCCAATGTTTGTGAGACTGCGCATGCGCGCACGCTCCAACGTGCACGCGCAGGGTTGCCGGCACCACGAAGGCTAATTTAAATTGTACCCGCCCCCTGCTACTTAGAAAATCGGCACGAGTGTTAGGCTCCGCCCCCTGCTGTGAAGAGCGCGCCGCGCCAAGCAGACATCGAGCTCCAAGGAGCTCGAGAATATCGGACTTTTTTTTTTAAGGTGCAGTTTTCGGCGCGAAAAACAGGCGCCCAGCTCGGAGGTGCGCCGTTTTCGCGTGGGACGAAATTTGGGGCCTAAGTTTTTAAGTGTAGTAACTTTTAGTTTGCTGTCCAGAAGATTATTGTCCACCACCTTAAAATACCATTAGCAGGGATTAAAATGCGAAATTCTGGGCAAGTACAGCTCAAGCAGCATGTATTTTACTTTACATACAACAGTGACTACATTTTTTTTTTAAAACTTCAATGACTAAAATTCTTCGGGAAGTCCTGAGATTGTGAAAGATGCTATATAAATGCAAGTCCTTTCTTTTCCCTTTAATGCAATAACAAAACATAATGAATGAAGATCCATAATACCAGCTGTGGCTATAACGCTAACTGCTGACATTTGTCATACTCTCTCCGACTCTTTTTATTTAATGCTAATTTGGCACTGTAAATGTAAATACATTTTATGGAACCACAGAGCTAAAAACTTAGTTTATTTGTGTGACAAAATTATGAATGCTTTGGTTGCATCATTAGGGTAGTATTGGGGATTAAGGGCACAGCTATATTGCCACTTGTGCCTCACTCATTGTAAAGTGGTTTCTGATTTGCAGGAACACAATAGTGACATTATAGCTCGGGAGTCCAGTCCGATTGGATGCCACATAGGAACAGTGTGGCACCCCTGGAGGAGATAGTCTCATACTGATTGGAGTCTGACTAGAGTACTTGATTGGAGTGTAACTCCGGTGTAGTGTCAAATCATCTTTACAAAATGCTCTTTCTAATTTACCCGCTGGGAGCAGAGCTCTGCATATGATTGAGGATGCATGCACAGAGCTGTTTCGCTGGACCTGATGTTTAACTTTCAGAAAGGCAGAATTAACGAGGCACTAATAGTTGCAAATTAATATTGCGGCTATCACACTGAAGCCACCCGTCTTAGATTAACAGCACTTCAAAACATTTAATATGTAGGCATTGAAAGTTAGAAATTGTAACCACACCCTGAATATGTTAAGCGAATGAGAAGCTATTGAATGGCAAACATTTACTCAAAGGTGTTTACCCTCACTTAAATGGTGTAAGTTGCATATACTTTGTTTCTCACTTTTGTAACACTTTTCACACTGTTTGACAGCAAAGAACGCTGCAGTGCCCAATGATATAAGAGACAGTTAGCCTATTTTTCTGCATTAGGATCACCTGACAACATTAAGGTGATAACTTTGTGTTGTCACTAGCAGCCGCGAGTTCAAGGCTCCCTGCTTTAGCAGTTAGTAGCAGGTCGGGAGTATAAAGAGCTGGAGGGCGGGCCCTTCAACATCGTGGGCCACCCCGACCTGCGAGAGGACACCATCGCAGGTTGGGAGTATAAAGAGCATGCCACTACAGCTTCCAGCGCGAGTCGTCCCAAGTGTGCGACGTCATCAAGGCCCAGGTCGCCGGTTAGAGCGTCGGCAGGAACATCGGCGGGGCCCAGGTACAGCGGAGGAGCGGGAAGGTCGGGGCGGATGAGCGGTGAGAGATCGTGGCTGAGATGTGACGAGATGAGCGGTGAGAGATTGTGGCGGAGGAGCGGCGAGTGATCTAACGGAGGTGCGGCAAATGAGGGTGCGGGGCCCAAAAGAGCCACGGGCAGCATGGGCCAGCTCACACTGCGATATGTGTGCACACTAGGTCCGTGCAGCAGAGTAGGTCTCCAGTCGTCCTGGTTTACCCTTGCCACTGGATAAAGGCCTAGCTCTATCGAGTCCATGTGGTGGCTGATGTGCAACGGTCGTCACACGTTAAAAAAATACACGCACAGGCATCTTCCACCCCTGGAGTTCAGGACTGGAATATCTGGTCCTCCATTGAAACATCTATGAACTCATCCCTTTTGGTGTGGAAGTAAGTCATCCTCATTCGAGGGACCACCTATGATGATGATGATATTTAGCCTATTAGCACCAGTACCCTCCCAGTACCCTCTTGGAAAAAAATATCCTACTGAAACTAATCCATTTTAATGTGCCGATACGTGGTTTGTGTTATATTTTTAATTCTTCATTTCAAATTCCTCCGATCGCTTCCACCATCAGTACTTCACATTAATGTTGGGTAACTCTCCAGACATTATCCACGTTTGGAATGTTCAAATTTATAATTGTACTATTATTTTTCACAGTTCAAGTGGACAAAGTGTGAAAATTTCACACCTACTATTAAGTTTACTGAAATCCTAGTGAAAGCACCACTCCTATCGTTGGCCCCAAGTTTCCACATGATTTGCTCCGGATTTTTAGGAGCAACTGGTGGAGAATGGAGTATCGTAGAAATCGCAATTCTCCACATTTAAGTTTTCTGCAGTTCTAGTCAGTTAGAACAGTTTCACTTGAACAGAATTTTTTTTTTTCAAAAGGGGGCGTGTCCGGCCACTGACACCTGATTTGAAAGTTTCCACAGTGAAAACTTACTCCAAACTAACTTAGAATGGAGCAAGTGAAGATTTTTGTAGGCCTGAAAAAACCTTGTCTACACATTAAAAAATCAGGCGCAGGTTACAAATTAGGCGTCCGGAACGAGGCGGGGGGGGAAGGGAAGTCATTACATTCTACAATAAATCCTTAGTTATACTTATACAAATATTATACAAATAATTCTAACCTGAATAAAAATTTATAAGTAAAGAAAAGACTAAATAAACCATGTTCTTACCTGTGTGAAAGTGCTTCAGGCAGGGAGAAGGCTGCAGGAAGCCTCACAAGTTGAGGCAGCCGTTCCCAACGACAGGGGAGGGAAGGCAGTAAGGGCCCAACCGACGGCAGCAGCCGTTCCCGACGGCAGGGGAGGGGGGAGGCAGTAAGGGCCCGACCGACAGCAGCAGCCGTTCCCGACGGCAGGGGAGGGGGGAGGCAGTAAGAGCCCGACTGACGGCAGCAGCCGTTCCCGACGGCAGGGGAGGGGGGAGGCAGTAAGAGCCCGACTGACGGCAGCAGCCGTTCCCGACGGCAGGGGAGGGGGGAGGCAGTAAGGGCCCGACCGACGGCAGCAGCCGTTCCCGACGGCAGGGGAGGGGGGAGGCAGTAAGAGCCCGACTGACGGCAGCAGCCGTTCCCGACGGCAGGGGAGGGGGAAGGCAGTAAGGGCCCGACCGACGGCAGCAGCCGTTCCCGACGGCAGGGGGGGGGGGAAGGCAGTAAGGGCCCGACCGACGGCAGCAGCCGTTCCCGACGGCAGGGGGGGGGGGAGGCAGTGAGAAGGCTGCAGGAAGCCTCAGAAGTTGAGGCAGCCATTCCCGACGGCAGGGTGGGGGGAGGCCCCCCTGCCGTCGGTTGGGTCCGTCGGGAAATGGCTGCCTCAACTTCTGAGGCTTTCTGCAGCCTTCTCAATGCTGCAAGAAGCCTCAGTGCTGATCATGGAAGGGCAATGTGGTTTTATTAAAAAATGTTACAAATTGAACAGCTACAAAGAACTACAAAAATGGCCAAGCGCCAATGTTTCCTTCACACTGCGCGTGTGCGAAAGCTCCAACGCGCACGCGCAGGGTTGCCGGCACGGAAAAAACTCATTTAAATGGTACCCGCCCCCTCCTACTTACAAAATCGGCGCGAGTGGTAGGCTCTGCCCCCTGGGCGCGTGTCAAGCTGACATCGAGCTGCAAAGCGCTCGAGAATAACGCGTCTTTTTTTTCAGGCGCCGTTTTCGGCGCGAAAAACGGGCGCCCAGCTCGGAGGGGCGCCTGTTTTGCCGCGTGTGAAAACTTGGGGCCGTTGTGTGGAATTTTCCCCCACCACTAATACTGAAAGTTATCGGCAGCACTGTCTGCTAAGTTTGAGAGTAGAACGGTTAGCCAGTCGGCACTTTTGATTGGAATTTGAGTGAAGCTAACGGCGCTCATCATCGTTATTATGGAGTAAATTGGACAGCAACTTTCAGAGTATGCACATATGCAGTTAAATGCAGAAATCCGGAAGTTGCGGGTTGTGTTATCCCTCTCCTCCACAGGCTATGCTATAACAGCACCTCGCTGATGGACTTGGCATTAAAATCCATGTAAGGGCGTGAAGTTGCTGTACGTGCCTACTAAACACAGCAAAAAAAGTTAGGGCTGGTGCATTCAGATGTAAGTGAATTTTTAATGGCGTGATAAGTCATAATTACTGTTAGACAACCTCTGGCACTGAAGTCTCAGTCCTTCAGAATTGAATTGGTGTTTTAGGTTTAGAAAAAATTAAAATATATTTTTTAACTTTTTCTGTCTATCTCTTTTATCTCTCCCTCAAGCCCATCTTTCCCTCTCTTTATTATGCTTTCTCTACATGATTTAAATTTAAATTATTCTTCCTGGAGCCATGCTTTTGCATGTTCTGCTCACGCACGCCACACATCTCCTGTAGAGGGCGCTGTGATGGATCAGACACCTGATGACTGCAAGTCGGCACTCAAAAACCAGCAAAAAGTCTGTGGGCAACTGTCGGCGTATTGATTAGCGAGCACCATTCCTTCACTACTGACCGCAAAACCTGGGCCCTTGTATTTCAAATTCTTAATCAAAAATAAATTCAAACAAATCTTTAAAAAAAAATATTACTGTGTACAGAGGTTTGTGGAATGGCTGCCACAGCATCCTGCAGTGTTGCAATGTTTAACTGAAATTCGGTAAAAACCCCACCTAGTTATATATGTGGACATTACCTGTTGCATGTAAATATCACATTGAAACTGTACTTTAGTATATCAATTTGCATACTGTTATATAGACAGCTTATTTTACAACATAAAATGTTCACACATGCCTCTTGTGTTAACTATTTCATGATCGACTGTTATTTGTATACAACATGATTTTAAACAGCATTCAGAACTCGCTATAATAAGTAGCATTGTAGTATAATGTTTTGATTTTACTGGCATGATTTTGTCAAAACTTCTTATTGTACTAAGTGCTACTGTAGGGGGCCGAAATTGGTGGACATACTGCCCGCGGACTGCCGACATATCACCCAAAATCACAAAATTGATCAAAAAATACTTGCATAGCACCCACATACCACCTGGCGGGAAAGTCATCAGCGACATACTGCCGGGCATTGTGCATACCGTCTGCCCACACAGAGCACATTACAGACTGCCCAAAAGTCCAACATTGGTAGCATTTCACCAGAGCGCATACCGTCTGGAAAAAAAGGTGGTTTCTTGCTGGTGGTATGTCGGCGGTATGTAAACTAGAATGTCTCTTTCCCTCCCCCCCCCCCCCCCAAGCCCCAAATGATCTATTCCTTCCCCCAATGATCTCTCCTCTCGCTCTTTCCTCTCTCTCTCTGCCTCCTTCCCATTCCCCTGGAGATCTTTGGCAGGACTTGGAGCAGTCGTACGAGGAGGAATACTGCAGCAAACACATTACTTTCTCGAGTGTGACGCTCCTCCAACTAGATACATGTTGGAACCATTAAGTATCAATCAAGTTGTGTATTTTGAAAGATTCAAATATTTGTTTACATTTCTGTTTGACAGATGGTGGACCCCACTTTAGTCGAGATGGGGAAAAACCTCGACGAGGCTATGAAGATGTTGGAGGACACTCGGAGGTTAGTTTGTAATCTGTAGCGCTTAAATAACTTCATAAAAACTCAGTGCATTTTTTAAGTAGTTTAGGAGGTACGAATGTGAATTTTCTTGCATGCAGGAAGGAAAGAGAAAAATGAATGTTGAAATTATTATCTGTCAGTGATTTGGGAACAGGTCGACTCAACAACTTAAGGTTGCACAACCACATTACAAACACATTTTTTGTAAATATCTTCTCTCACAACTTTGGTGGTTTCTTATCATTGTCAAAACTTTGAAACATCCAGGTGTCCCTTTCATCGGTTTCTGAGAAATCACCTCAGTAACTTCAGAACTCACTTTGGAATTTTGCCAAAATTCAAGCAATTTCCTCTATCAGTTACTTGGACATAGTATGTTCATTCACCATTGTGTGTCCTTTAATTAAACTAAATGCAGATTTGAGTGCTGTGGTAATTGTGGGCTGGACAAAGCAGCTATGGAAAAATTGATTGCGTCAAATGATCTCTAGTTTGATTATTCTGGAACTTAAGTGTTTTTAATATTTCAATATTGACAGCAAAAAAATTAGAGTAATACTTTAAATATTTGGTAATTGTTTTACAATAGTTATGACTTCATATATTGGACTAAAATAAATTATAGAAAGTAACAAGTTATATCACCAATTTATTGTAATTGAAAGTATTTAATGGAGAGGTATCTTTTAAAAGTTTTAAATAAAATTGATAACTTAAATGTATCTTTTCAAATAACATTTTGTCTATGTAAGGTCAGTAGAGGTGTTTCTGTTTTGCAAGTGACGACTCAAATTCGTGATGTCTTCAATTTTATTAATCTAATTAGGGAAGCAGATGAAGAGAGAGAGAAAAAGAGATATGTCAGAAAAGATATTCCTGGCCCATTGCAGGGCGGGTGAGTAATGCTGCAAATCAAGTTTTTTGCAGTGTATTTATTTTACTTCTAGTTTTATATACTGTGGTAATATTATTGAAAACCTAATTAATCTGCCAAATTCTGGATGTTAATTTTATTTGCATTCTTTTGATGTTGTTTGTAAATGGTTACAGTAATCCCATAGAGAGACTTTTTAATTTTGAATTACATTTGCTTGAACACCTGTTAAATTTAGTTATTTTAAATTTGTTGTGTTCAGTATTGCCAACCCCACTGCCTCACGAATCAGGAGACAAGCTCTTTAAAAAGTCATGAGATTTGCTATAGAAATCATGAGTTGCTTTTTTTTCCCCGCCCCTTAGCTGCCCTTTGCTCCTGGACAGGAACCGCATTCCGCGACCTTTGCTCCCGAACAGGAAGCGCATTCTGTGATCCTTTCTCCCAGACAGGAAGCGTCACAGCTGTCAATGAGTAAAGAACATAAGAAATTGGAGCAGGAGTAGTTGGATCAGTGGCCCCGCTTTCGTGTCACTTGCAGGCTGGCCTTGCTCTGCTTTTGACCGTTAATCTTTCCAGAACACTGTCGTTCTAATCGTGACCTTTCAATCACAGGAAACAGTCTCTGTCTACCTATTCTGTCTAATCCCGTCAGAATTTTAAACACGATAAAATCACTTCAATCTGTTTTATTTGAGATGTCCAGCTCATGTAGTGATTCTCTCCACCCCCCGCCCAAGTATAAGGTTTAGTGATTTTCTGTACAGATAAGAAATAAAGACAGCTTTCTGTAAGAATGAAGGGAAGGGAACCATTCAAATTTAACTATCATCTGAATTAAACACCAACTATCGTACACACTTTAGCTTACTTTTCAACACCATGCAAAATATTTTCACTTAATTCAGAAAAAAAATCAGAAAAAAAATACAATCGAACCATAGCAGGAATTGTCTGCAAAGGCTCCTACCTAGTGTCATACCTTACATCGGAACGTGCTACTGAAAAGGTTCAATACAGTTTGATAGCTTCAACCTTTCTCTGATTTACGCTTCTAATGTCATTGTTGACAACACAATTGTCTATTGGGTAATGATGTCAATCAAATCATTTGCCGCCACTTCCGGTAACAATCCATGATCTCCGACTATGTATGCGGCAATCTTACGACTGCCCTCAATCTGATCGCATTTGTAATCTCAATGATTGACATGAGGGCTGACATACTTCCACCAATGAGAGGGCGGATGTAGTGTAGGGGGCGGGGAGGTAGGCTGAAGATATTTGTTGCTGGAGCTGAGATGGCGGAGTTTAATAAAGTAAGAAAAAAAAACATGACTTCAGAGTTGAATCACGAGTTGGGGTAAATTTTCATTCAGTTTTCATTCAAAATCGCGTGTCTCACGAGTAATTCTCGAGAGCTAGCATTACCGTATATGGAACATGACCTGATTCCATTTATGCTAGCAACAGCTTAAGAGAGCAAAGCACCCCAAAACACTTCATATATGGAAATAACCAGACAAACAAATGGAAGGAGGAGCATTAATGGTGGTGAGGAAAAGTAACATCAGAGGTGTTTAATTTTGAGGAAGCTTTTGAAGGGGGGAGAGCGCTAGCGAAGCAGAGGTGCTGAGAGAATTTCCCCACGTGTGGAGCTAAAATGGCCGAAAGAGACTGAAGAAGAGGGGAAAATGTAAGGAGGCCAGAATTAGAATAATGGAGGATGGAAACAGAAAAATAAGGCAAAAGGAGGTGGCTGAAGTAGGGAGGGGAGAGGACGTAGAGAGATTTATAGAGGGGACTGGATTTTGAAATTGATGTTCAGGTAGATAGGGAGCCAGTGAAGGTAGGTAAGCACATGGGTGATGGAGGAATAGGCCTTAGTGCAGAATAGGATGTGTGTGACGGAGTTGTAACCTAAAAAGGATAGAACTCAGATGACCGTCAAGGAGAACATTGAAATAATCTAATATCAAAGTGAAGATGATATGGATAAGCATTTCAGCGGCAGTCAGGGTGAGGCAAGGGGTGGAGCTGGGTAATGTTGCAGAGATGGAGATAGGTAGTCGTGGTGGCAAGACTTTAGAGTTCATAGCTTGAATCGGTCTCAAATAGGATGGTGAGGGTGTGTAGTGTCAGGCTTAGTCTGAGGGAGCTGTTGGAGGGTGTTTGTGTAATTCTAGGAAGGCGCTGGACATAATGGCTTCAAGCTTGTTGATACTGAGTTGAGGAATATTCTTGTTCATCCAGGACTTGCTATTGGCTAGATAGCTTGGCAGTACAGTGGTAGTCGAGAATTGTGGCAGAGGGGTAAAGGTGGCCATTGTCGGAATACATCTGGAATCTGAGCCCAATTTCAACAAATGATCTCGCTGTGTAGATCAGGAAAAGAAAAGCATCAGACATGGAGCCTAGGGCACACCCATCTGTCAGTGGGTTGAAAAGTAATTACAGATGCGATGCTGCCTATGTTAAGATAAATGGGATTGGAACCAAGCTAGGATGGTGCCATTGAGATAGACCACAGAGGAGAGACCGTGGATTAAGTAACTTTGTGTTGAACGCTGATGAGGAGAATTCGTGCACCATGTCACAGTATGAAGATTTAATGCATGACTTTGACAGGAGCAGTCTCTGTGCTGTCGGCAGGTCAGAAACTGGATTAAAGGGATTTGAAGAGGGACAGGTGGTTTTGGAGCTGGCTAATGAGAACAAGTCTGAGTGGATGGAGAAATTGGAGTTATTTGAAGAGAGATGGATCAAAGAAGGTCTTTTGAGGCAAGGGTGATTAATTTCAGAGACAGTATGGAGAGCAAGAGTAGTTGTGTGAAAAGGAGTTGAGTGAGGAGGTTTAGGCTGCAGGAGGTGGGCCTCGGAGAGGAGCTTGGTGAGGGAGCTGAGGAAGATGCTGATATGGAATCGGGTAAGGATGTGGAGACTGGAGCTTGAGACAGCTGAGGTCTCAATCTTTGAGATGAAAAAATCCATGAGCTCCTCCTATTTGGTGTTTCAGTTAAAAATATGGGAGGCAGAGGAAAGGGGTGTAAGACATGGTTTGCCGTTAAGAAGAGAAGTCTAGGATTCTTGCCTTTCAGGTGCAATATTGCTTTCGTTGATTGAGCTAGATCTGCTGGTGAGCAGCATTTTGTGCCAAGTGTGTTTCAATCTGCAGAACTCTGCGTTAGGAATCGGGAAATGACAATTATACCAGAGCAAGCGGCGGGAATGGGAGATAGTGAGGGACTTGGAGGGAATAAAAGCAGAGGCAATGTAGCTGTTGAGCTGATTGGATGCAGCAGATGTGTTGAAGTGGGTGAAAAGACTCGGGAGTGAGAGTTGGAAGTTTGAGAGGGTGTTGGACAGTGAGCTGGGGGATTGTTTTCTCCAGGGATGGAAGAATTCATCATTAAACAAACTAGAATGCACACATGCATTTTTGAAAATAGTACTGCAACTTAAAATTGTAGTTATTCCTATGCAGAATGCTTCTTGGGTTAAATTGCTGAATGGATTTTAAAGGGCTGCATAATGTGCATATTAAAACACTTGAATTTAAAAATCATAGTATCATAGAAGTTCACAGCATGAAACAAGGTCATTTCGGCTCATCGTGTCCATGCCGACCAACAAGAGGCTATCCAGCCTAATCCCACTTTGCAGCTGTAGGTCCGTAACCCTGCAGGTTATGCCACTTCAAGTGCACATCCAAGTACTTTTTAAATGTAGGTGAGGGTTTCTGCCTCTACCACCCTTTCAGGCAGTGAGTTCCAGACCCCCACAACCCTCAGCGTGAAGAAATTTCCCCTCAAATCCCCTCAACCTTCTACCAATTACTTTAAATTTATGCCCCCTGGTTGTTGACCCCTCTGCTAAGGGACATAGGCCCTTTCTATCCGCTATATCTAGGTCCCTCATAATTGTATTAATCTCAATGAGGTTTCCCCTCAGCCTCCTGTTCCAAAGAAAACAAACCCAGCTTATCCAATCTGTCCTCATAGCTAAGATTCTCCACTCCCGGCAACATCGTCGGAAATCTCCTCTGTACCTTCTCTAGTGCAATCACGTCCTTCCTATAATGCGGTGACCAGAACTGCATGCAGTACTCCAGTGTGGGCTAACCAGTTATTTATACAGTTCCAGCATAACCCCTCTGCTCTTGTATTCTGTGCCTCGGCTAATAAAGGCAAGCATTCCGTATGCCGCCTTAACCACCTTATCTATCTGGCCTGCAACCTTCAGGGATCTGTGGACATGCACTCCCAAGTTCCCTTTGTTTCTCTACACTTCTCAGTGTCCTACCATTTAATGTATATTCCCTTTCCTTGTTGGCCCTCCCCAAATGCATTACCTCACACTTCTCTGGATTAAATTCCATTTGCCACTGTTCTGCCCAGTTGATTATCTTCCTGCCGACCAGTTGATTATCTTCCTGCCGACCACAGCTTTCTTCTTCATTATCAACCACACAGCCGATTTCAGTATCATCTGCAAACTTCTTAATCATACCCCCTATATTCAAGTCTAGATCATTGGTGTATGCTACAAAAAGCAAGAGACCCAGCACTGAGCCCTGCGGAACCCCACTGGAAACATCCTTCCAATCACAGAAACACCCATCAACCATTACCCTTTGCTTCCTGCCTCTGAGCCAATTATGGATCCAACTTGCCACTTTGCCCTGGATCCCATGGGCTTTTACCTTCATGACCAGTCTGCCATGTGGGACCTTATCAAAAGCTTTGCTAAAGTCCATATACATTGCATCGTACACACTACCCTCATTGACCCTCCTGGTTACCTCCTTGAAAAATTCAATCAAGTTAGTCAGACACTTAACAAATCCGTGCTGACTGTCCTTGATTAATCTGTGTCTTTCTAAATGAGGATTTATCCTGTCCTTCAGGATTTTTTCCAATAATTTTCCTACCACTGAGATTAGGTTGACTGGCCTGTAATTACTCGATCTATCCCGTTCTCCCTTCTTAAACAAAGATACCACATTAGCAGTTCTCCAGTCCTCTGGCACTACACCTGAAGCCAGAGAGGATTGGAAAATGGTCAAAGCCTCTGCTATTTCCTCTTTTGCTTCACTTAACAGCCTGGGATTCATTTCATCTGGGCCTGGGGACTTATCCACTTTCAAAACTGCTAAATCCCTTAATACCTCCTCTCTCCCTATGTTTATTTCATCTAATATTTCACACTCCCCTTCCTCTATAGCAGTGTTTGCATCGCCCCTCTCTTGCGAAAACAGATGCAAAATATTCATTAGGAACCATACTCCCATCTTTCCACAAAATGAATTCTAGGATAGCATGAAATCATTTCAAACTAGTTGCTTATAAATCATGTAGTCATGTACTAACATTAGTGAAGACTAAACTGGTAAGAACAGTTTTTACAGGTGTATTTCAATCCAAAACTCGGTGGAGAACGTAAGAGAAGTAAAAAAATATAAAGTTTGAATTCACATGCCTTATAAATACATTTTAGTAAATATTTCAATATTTTGACTCTTAGGGCCCAAGTTTCGGCCTTAGTTGCTCCTGATTTTTTTGGAGCAGCTGGTGTAGAACGGAGTATCTTAGAAATTTGAATTCTCGGCATTTAGTTTGCTCCAGTTCTAGTCAGTTAGAACAGTTTCACTTTAGAACAGAATTTTTTTTTCAAAAGGGGGCGTGTCCGGCCACTTACGCCTGTTTTCAAAGTTTCGGCAGTGAAAACTTACTCCAAACTAACTTAGAATGGAGTAAGTGAAGATTTTTGTACGCTCGAAAAAACCTTGTCTACACTTTAGAAAATCAGGCATAGGTTACAAATTAGGCGTAGGGAATGGGGGGGGGGGGGGGTTTAAAGGGAAGTTTACAAACATTAAACACTTCAGTTTTACAAATAAAGAGCCATCATCAATAATAAATGATAAATACATCAAAAAATCCACCAATAAATCAATCAAAAAAAATTAATAAATAATTTGAAAACAAAATCAATAAATAAAACATTTTCTACTTACCGACTGCAGCACCGGGAGTCCTCCAACAGCGTGCTGGGATGCACCCCCCCCTCCCCAGTGTGTCTCTGTCAGTGTCTCTATCTCTCTGTCTGTGTGTGTCTCTCACTCTCTGTCAATGTCTGTGTTTCTGACAGCGCGGGGAGGGGGCAGGTAGAGGGGGATATGGGGAGGAGAAGGGGAAGGGGGGGGGGGGGAGAAAGGAGAAGGGGGGCGGTCAGGTCCGCGGGGGGGGGGGGGGGGCGGGAGCGGGAGGAGGAGGAGCGCGGCTCGGGTCCAGTGCGGGAGTCGGGTCGGGAGGAAGCAGGAGCTGGGCATGGGAGGCAGCCTTATGCACGCAGCCCCAGTGAAGCCATTCGGCTAGGGGCTGCGTGCTTCGGGCCCCTCCCACACAGTTTTGGGCGCCTGGAGCTACTGTACATGCGCGCCCACTGTAGCGCGCATGTGCAGAGGTCCCGGCACTGTTTTCAGTGCAGGGACCTAGCTCCGCCCCCTACAGCTCGTGCTGCGCCGCGCCTGGCTCCATAGGACCGGAGAATCTAAGTTTTTTTTTTAGGCGCACTTTGTGGCGCGAAAAACAGGCGTCCAGGTCGGGGCTGCGCCGTTCTAGGCACGGCCTGAAACTTGGGCCCTTAATGTTTTGTTTAAAAGGTGATATCACTAAACCTGAAATGCACTGGCACTTAAAAACCATGATTCTCTAACAATGTTTCAGTCAATGTAATGCCCCATAACTGCAATAAGTATATTTCGCTATGCAAATATACTCCTTTATGGAAAGTATTTTTAACTGAAATTAATGTGATGAAAAATATTATGTGGATGGATGTTGGGCTCCTAATTGGAGGCACTGATGGGGCCTAGTTTGCTGAGAAATGGTATTTTATTATCCAATGGGAATCCACCCGGCCTCATTATTTTCAAAACCGTAGAATATAGATAAGTTTTTAAACTATCACCAGCTCCACAGGGAATCTCTGTCTTGTTGATTCACTGAAAAGTACTGCTGCAAAATGTTTCTGTACTTTATTAAAAAAAATAATAGGTGTGCCATGCTGAGCAATGTTACATTATTCAGTGGGGTTGCTGGAAACCAAGGCTCGGCACCCCAGCTTCAAAAATGGCATTTCTAAACGGGAAGTAAATATTTTCAATTGAGAAACTGATTTTAATGTATTTTATTTTAAAACACACCACTTGTTTTTTTTCCAGTGGACAGGACATGACGAGTATCCTTCAACTTGTACAGAACCTTATGCATGGAGAGGATGAAGAGGAATCACAGTCCCTTCGGTAAGTTGTGAATTTTTAGATATATTGCTAAAGGGGTAAATTAGACTAAGGTTTTCTTCAGTACAGTTAAAACTTGTTTTGCACTTCATTAGTCAGGATTTAGACCTCACTGTTAGTGCAGAAATAAGGGTAATGAACCAGTTCTGCAATACACATCTTTTAAACTACAAATTCAGCACCGCCAATTGCTCCAACCACTTTCGGCATTAACTGCAGACACGTAACTATGAACGCTTGGTGTCGTACAGCTCATAATGCCATCTCTAGACATAATCCAACTTTTGAAAAGACAAAATTTTTAATTGTACAGCGGACTGTAATTCATAATTCAAGTGGCCCACTCCCGAGCCGTGCACCCCGCTACTGCCCCAGAAAGGAAGTGGAGAGCTTGATTTATCACTTTCCAGCTCCTGATGACCTCTGCATTCCTTGCTCCCTTCCTGCCCCCCCTGCCATGACCTTAATCCGAGTCTTGTGCCTTTATGGATTAAGAACATCCATTGGGAGAGAAATTCTGTGGGATTCCCCACAGTCACTAACTTTAATGTTATATTTATACTAGATTGGAGATCTACATAGAATAATGTTAGCAGAAGCCCATGGAATAAAAGGGACAGTGGCAGCATGGATAAGAAATTGGCAAAGGGACAGGAAACAGAGTATTGCTGAATAGTTGTGTTTCGCACTAGAGGAAGGTATACAGTGGTGTTCCCCAGGGATTGGTACTAGGACCGCTGCTTTTTTTCTTATTAATGATTTGGACTTTGGTGTATAGGGCATTATTTCAAAATTTGTGGATGACACAAAACTTTGAAGTATAGTGAACGGTGAGGAGGATGGGGATAGACTTCAAGAGGGTTAAAGACAGGTTGATCGAATGGGTGGATGAAGTTCAACACAGAAAAGTGCGAAGTGATATATTTTGGAAGGAAGAACGAGGAAAGGCAATATAAACTGAAGGGATACAATTTTAAAGGGGGTGCATGAACAGAGACACCGGGGGGTACATGTGCAAAAAATCATTGAAGGTGGCAGGACAGGTTGAGAAAGTGATTTTAAAAAACCCATACGGGATCCTGGGCTTTATAAATAGAGGCATAGAGTACAAAAGCAAGGATGTTATGATGTACCTTTATAAAACACGAGTTCGGCCTCAACTGGAGTATTGTGTCCAATTCTGGGCACTGCACTTTAGGAAGGATGTGAAGGCCTTAAAGGGTGCAGAAAATATTTACAAGGATGGTTCCAGGGATGAGGGACTTCAGTTATGTGGATCGACTGGAGAAGCTGGGGTTGTTCTCCTTAGAGCAGAAAAGGTTTAAAGGAGATTTGATAGAAGTGTTCAAAATCATGAGGGGTCCAGGCAGAGTAGATAGAGAGAAACTGTTCTAATTGGCAGAAAGGTTGAGAATCAGAGGACACCGATTTAAGGTGATTGGCAGAAGAACGAAAGGCAACATGAGGAAAAACTTTTTTACGCAGCGAGTGGTTAGAGTCTGGAATGCACTGCCTGAAAAGATGGCGGAGGCAGACTCTAAATCACTGCTTTCAAAAGGGAATTTGATAAGTACCTGAAAGAAAAGGAAATTGCAGGGCTATAGAGAAAGGGCGGGGGATCGGGACTAGCTGACGTCCTCTTGCAGAGAGCTGGCATGGGCTTGATGGGCGAATGGCCTCCCACTGTGCAGTTATGATTCTATGATTCTATGATTATATTGTAGCAGTTGTATGGTTGATAAATTTAAATGTTGCTCTTTCAATTACTAATGAATTTTATTTGAATGTATATATTTTCAATGTGAGGATATTTCCCATGAAAACCATTGCTAGATTTTAATAACCTTTCTGTATTTAGCAGATTACAGCATGTTGGAGAGCAGGGTCATATGTCCTTACTGGGTCACAGTTTGGCAGCGTACATCTCTGTGCTCGACAGAGAAAGACTACGAAAACTGACCACTAGGATCTTGTCGGATACCACACTCTGGCTATGCAGACTTTTCAGGTAACATTTCTTGACAGTGCAAAACACATATAATTACATATTGTCCTTATTTAAGATAACTGAAAAGTACAGTGGTACAGTTGTATTCTAACATTCTACCACAAGGTGGTATGATGCAAGTTTGTTGCATTAATTCGTAATGTTGGATGTGGTAAATAGAAAGGCATTTCATCACTGGGAGAGGGGAAAGGGACAAGATCAGCAGTACCGTCCTAGCGACATGCTGAAACTATAATTGTTAAAATTTATAGTATTCTTAGACTGTCTTCTGCTGGGGAATTTAAAATTTTTTGTAAAATATAAAATAATAAACCAGTTTCCATGAAACCAAATTCAATCTGGAATTAAATATAGGACAAATTATTTTAAACTTAATTTGGCAACTTTTGATTTAAGACTTCCAAGTTTTTTATGTCGAGAATGCAAAGATTATCCTCAAAATACATGTTGCAGAAATGGTGAATTTATAAGGAATGTTTTATTTATTTGATGTGCACTGAAATTGGAAAGTAAATAGTTGCATTAAGTGAGGGTAGCACAGAACAAATGGATTATTCTCCCTCCCCATAAAATGTAAAAATGTCTGACTTTTATTTGGATGTATGCAGTGCCCACTTGCTGAGTGCATGATGCATTAACCACAACTTATATTTATATAGCGCTGTTAACGTAGTGAAATGTCCCAAGGTGCTTCACAAAAATATTATAAGATGAAACAATTTGACACTGAGCAGCATAAGTAGAATTTAGTGCAGGTGACCAAAAGCTTGGCCAAAGAGGTAGGGTTTTAAGGAGCGTCTTGAAGGAGGAAAGAAAGGTAGAGAGGTTAGAGGTAAACAGTTAACCATTAACTGTACCACAGATCTTCGGTATTTGTGTGTTGTTTTAAGATGTGCTAATACAAATCTGACCTTTATGAAAAAGAGTCCTTAGTATCATTTATAGGAATTGATTGATACGCAATTCATTTAATTTTACAAAGCCTCCACATAGTTGCTCTTAACAGAAAAGGAAACTGTTTTATTGAAGTGAGTAACTTTTTGCCTTGTTTCTGGGAGGATAAAGGTTACAGTAACTAGCAAGTTTTCTTTGCATGGGTTTTATCTAAACATGAAATTTGAACCTGGAGAAAGTAATATATTGTGAAGAGAGACTCAAGATACTGCTGAAACTATTTTCAATGGAGCAGAGAAAGCGAAGGGATTTAACAGTTTAAAAAAAATTATGAAGGGCTTTTATAGTACAAACCAGGAAAGACTATTTTCTTTGGTTGGGTAGTCAGTGATGAGTTATTTAATTTAAAGTGTTATTAAGAGAATAAAGAGAACGATTAGAGCATGGAGTGAAGTTAAGTAGTGGGTAGTCCCACAGGGCATTATCTTTGCTCTTGTTATGACTCCAACCTGTTACAGAAGCATGCTCTGGGTCTCCTGGAAACTTAAATTGAATATGGAATCCTTTTATGGAATGTTAAAATGCAGTCGCTCTCCTTTGCACTGTCACAACAATAATTAGTCACCCAGTGAGTGGAGCTTTGATGCTGGCACACAAACTCTCGGATTATATCACAGCCTTGTAATAGCTCTCACTCATCTTTTCATAATAGTTAATTTTCCATGGCATTGAACACGGGTTTCAAGACTAAGTGTAGTCTGCAAATGAAGCTGTGTTTGAGGGCAGAGATGAATTGGACCAGGGTGCATAGATGGGATTTGGTGAGCATTTAAAGTCATATAATATGTCTTTATTTTTATATAATACTTTGATTTGGTGCTATTTGTAGTTAAATAGCAAAACCGATGGCCATTTGAGAAGCAGAGAAATAGCGTTGGTTGGCGCTTAGGAGCCGGCACAGGCACGACGGGCTGAATGGCCTCCTTCTGGGCTATAAGATTCTATAGTTCTGTGATAGTTTTCTGGGGACAGAAATTCCATTGAGCTTTCTTATTCAATCCAGTATTTTCAGTTACTGCTGCCGTTCAGATTTGCCATATGACTTCACATATTTTGATTGGGTGAGAGTTACTATGGATGCCTGTGATGAGAAGGATAGTTTTACCAAAAGATTATTCATTATTGAGCATGTGCATGAGCTTTAGTAATTAAACTACATGATAGTGCGCTGAGGCCTGAGTTTTGTTCTTCAGGTATGAAAATGGTTCTGCCTATTATCACGAAGATGACCGAGAAGGTCTGTTGAAAGTGTGCAAACTCATCATTCATTCAAACTATGAGGACTATGCAACAGAAGGTTTTAACGTCCTGCATAACAAGTCTCCTGTCCTCTATATTAGTGCTGCTTGTAGAACAGGTCTGGGCCAGTATATCTGCAACCAGGTAAAATACATTACTTTCCCTATTGCATTGTACACAGAATAACAACTGAAATGGGATTAATTACAAACTGGTTTTGGGTCAGTATATAACCAAAGGATCAGATGTGAAAGGACATACAAGAACAAACCCGAGGGACCCATCCAATATATTCATGTAATTCATTCTTCACCATCCATTATTTGTAATATTGTACACATTAATTTGTTGTTTTTCATTTCTGTTTCTGAAAATTTCCTAGCATTCTGCTCTATTGAGTTGACTGCACAAATAAAAGCATTAGAAATGGGGAAAAATAGGCGTGCGACATTACAGGTACACCAGCACTGCTGACATAAAGCTGCAAAATTGTAGAAATATAGGGCCCAAGTTTCCACACGCGGCGAAACAGGCGCCCCTCCGAGCTGGGCGCCCGTTTTTCGCGCCGAAAACGGCGCCTGAAAAAAACCGCGCTATTCTCGAGCGCTTTGCAGCTCGATGTCAGCTTGGCGCGGCGCCTCCCCCCCCCCCGCCCCCCGCCGTCGGGAATGGCTGCCTCAACTTCTGAGGCTTCCTGCAGCCTTCTCACTGCCTCCCCCCGCCCCCCTGCTGCCGTCGGGAACGGCTGCCTTCTCACTGCCTCCTCCCCCCCGCTGCCGTCGGGAACAGCTGCCTCCTCCTCCCCCCCCGCCGTCGGGAACGGCTGCCTTCCCACCCCACCCCCTGCCGTCGGGAACGGCTGCCTTCCCACCCCACCCCCTGCCGTCGGGAACAGCTGCCTCCTCCCCCCCCCCCCCGCCGTCGGGAACGGCTGCCTTCCCACCCCACCCCCTGCCGTCGGGAACGGCTGCCTCAATTTGTGAGGCTTCCTGCAGCCTTCTCCCTGCTTGAAGCACTTTCACACAGGTAGGAACATGGTTTATTTAATCTTTTCTTTGCTTATAAATTTTTATTCAGGTTGGAATTATTTGTATAATATTTGTATAAGTATAACTAAGGATTTATTGTAGAATGTAATGACTTCCCTTTCCCCCCCCCCCCCCCCCCCCAACCTCGTTCCGGATGCCTAATTTGTAACCTGCGCCTGATTTTTTAATGTGTAGGCAAGGTTTTTTCAGGCCTACAAAAATCTTCACTTGCTCCATTCTAAGTTAGTTTGGAGTAAGTTTTCACTGTGGAAACTTTCAAATCAGGCGTCAGTGGCCGGACACGCCCCCTTTTGAAAAAAAAATTCTGTTCAAAAGTGAAACTGTTCTGACTAGAACTGCAGAAAACTTAAATGTGGAGAATTGCGATTTCTAAGATACTCCGTTCTCCACCAGTTGCTCCTAAAAATCAGGAGCAAATCATGTGGAAACTTGGGGCCATGTTGTGTAAGGATATAACTCAGAAAATAGTGGGACCAAATAACTTGGGGGAGAAATTGGGCTCCTTTGCGCCTCCCGTTAGCACCACCGGAGGTTGATAATGGGGCACAAATGGGTTTGCGACCGGGCATGGCAAGATCAACAACGCCCACTAAATTCGGCGGGAGTTTTGTGGAGGTGGTAAGACGTTTGTACCCCGATCACCTGCGCCCGGAGATCGTGACGTTATTGCTGTGCGCAACGTCGGATGAAAAATTTCCTTTCAGCCCCTACTTGTGTGCCTGCCGTTAATGATGACAGGTAGATGTCATTCCATACCACACCCCAAAACTGAAATATCTGCAATATTCCAGTAATAAATTTATCAAAAAACATTAACCACATATGTAAAAATGTCTGACAACAACAATATTGACTAATCACCCTTGTGCACACCCTTACCCTCCCCTCTTTACACAGTCCATTTTCCTAATCTACTGCTCCTATGTAGTGTCTCCCCAGTGGCTGCAGCAAGGCTGATGGAAGGCTGCTAAGTGTCGGTGATAGAGACTACAGATTGTCTTGCAGATACCCTCGACCAGCTCTGGGCCTGGCTGTAGACTGCACCACCTCAGGCTGGGTGGTGGCAGTCTGGGCTGGCTGGATGACTGGCAGCGACAAGTGCAGTGGTGGGATCAGGAATGCTGTCATTCTGAGAGCGGACAGCAGGTTCCTGCTCCACTGACTCACTGCCACTCCCTCAGGGCAGCACCTCGGCATCCCCACCAATCTGCTGCAGGACAGATTGCTGGGCTGCTGTGACACCGTGAGATTCCCAGTGGACTGTGGTGGACCCAGCGATGATAGCAGCAGTCAGAGCTTGTGTGGCATGCATGAGAGCAGTCTGAGATTTGATGCCAGCAACCATTGTCTATATTACAGCACTAAGATGTTGCATTGCTTCCGCCTATGCTGCAGTGGAAACTGCCACATCGCCCATGACACGCATCATGAAGTTTGGATCCTCGCGGTCTCTCTGGGCGACCATCATCCTCTGCAGAGTGGCAATTATGGGCTCCATGGTGTGCGTAAAGCTCTGCAATGTTGAAGATGGACTTGTCCACTTTCCTTACCATTGCTGAGAGGCTCTCGGGCACCCTTGCCATTGCCGCTATCATCTCAATGCATGGCCATCACCCTTCCTGTGCACTCTTCCCCATCGAGGTCCTCATTTGAGTCCTGTGTAGCAGAACTTACGCGAACTCTCCCTCTGGGGAGCTGGCTCACAAGACACCCTTTCCCCATGGCCTTGCTGCCGCCTGCTCGCCCCGGGTGCATCACCCAGTGCATACCTTTCTACTAAACTTGCCTCTAAAGATTGCGTAGTGCCAGTATCTGAGGTGGTGCCTCCGGGTGAGAGATGCAGTGTCGCTCCTCCTCTTCTTCCTCACTCTCAGTTGGGGGGCTCAGGGACAGATTGCTCATCTGGATGCTGATTATCTGAAAGCATAAAGGCACAAGACTCGTGTTGAGGTCAGGACAAGGGGGCAGGAATGGAGCAAGGGATATAGACATTATCAGGAGCTGGAAAATGATAAAGGCTTGTGGTGTGAGGGGGAAGTGGGATAAGAAAATGAAAGGATAAAGATACTGTTGTTGCCCCCAATGGGGTCACCGTCGCCGATGGCCATGGCACCCACCATCTGCTGCCCATTGAGTCGCAGTACTCGCTCCTCAAGATCTGAAAGCTGCTGGAGCTGCGCCTCACCTCCACCTGTTCTTTGCTGCTTCCTCCTATTGTGGGCCAGCTTGGCCTGAAAAATAAACTTTGTGTTTGGGAGATATGCCTGCAAAGTTGTTGAAGAGCTGTGATTGTAGGCAAGGTGTGAGATGTCGATGTGAGTTGGAGTAGGTGCAGATGTTTGGTGGGTGTGTGGTGCTTTCTGCAGTGTTTACAGACTGAGGTTCAGATGCTTTTATGTGGGACCTGTTGAAGCATGTATTCACCTTGACCACCCGACAGATAGTTGAATTTCTTCCAGCATTGAGTCAGGCTGCATTTCACCACACTACTGGCCAACACCTCCTGGTCCACATTGGCCTGAAGATCAGGGCCAATGGCCGGGAACAGCACTGCGCTCCTTCGTTCCACTCCCGCACCAATGCCACGTCTGTGAAACAACGAGCTCTGTCCCTGGGAGTGGCATCAGCCATTGCCATCAGGGGATTCAATTGTTCGCAAGTCGCCTTTAGAGCCAGTAATGCTGAAAATGAGAATCTGCACAATGATACAACCTCCCCTTTAAGAGCTGGAAGGAGCCAGTGTGAAGTATCATTGCTGAATGCATTGTACCCGAAATTCATTATTGCTCTGCTGGTAGCACCCTACTGAGGTCATTAGACTTGATTTAGCGTTCCAATTCCTTCCAGGAGCGCTAACACCCAATTTAGTAGAAGTTCAGAATCATTGGCTCCTGGCGCTAAAATTTCAAAACTTACTGCCCCAAACTGAGCAATACCAAATTTCTCCCCCCTTGTGTCTAAATTATACCAAGTTCAAGAATTAAACTATGAAAGGAATTGCCACATTTGACAACTTTTATGGACCTATGATTTATGCGTGTTTCTAAAAAAACAACCAAATTATGTATTTATTTCGAATCTTGATCGTTATTTTGTAAATGTTGCCTTGCACCACATGATTTTTATTTATTTTCTTTTTCTTTTTAAAAGGAAAATATATTGATTGCCAGAAAATAAGGACCTCCAGTATACTGTAACTAAATTGTGTCCCTGTTTTTCTCCATTGCAGCTTGGTCTCCCCATCTCCTGTATGTGCAGTGTGCCTTGTAACACCATGTTTGGATCTCAGCATCAAATGGTAAGTTCTTGATTGATAAGTGGAGGAGGAATGGGAATTCACACAATGAAAACTCTTTTTACTGAGTTGTATTTTCAATCCACTCCTTCAGTTTCAGGAACTCCGTTACAATACCACCGCACCATAATGATATGATTGTATACTTGTATAACACTTGCTGCCTGCATCTCGATTACTAACCCCCAAACTCTTTTTAAAACACCATTTCACTAGTGTTCATGCTTGCAAAGATAGTTAATCCAACTCCAGCTTGCCCTATTTAATGGTTTGTCATTTATTGCTTTGACAGGATGTAGCCCTACTGGAAAGGCTTATTAAAGATGATATTGAATGTGGAAAATTTCCTCTCTTGCTTGTAGCAAATGCAGGTATGTAATAAAGCTGTGAGAAAATAGTGTTATATGCATTGGCACCTCAATGAATATTCATTGATTGAGGGAGACTGGTGGGAGTTGGGGGCACAGTCTTAATGCCAGCAAGATCAGCTGATCTGATACCCCACCCCTCCAGCTGCTTTTATCCGCTACCAATCATCTTCAATCCCTCAACCCTCATCTCCATCAATTACAGGGAGCTCATGGACGACTTTGCCACTAAGATTGAGACCATCTGCTAGTTGACTATGCTGTTTTCCCTCCGCCCTAGCCCTGATCCCGCATCTTTTTCTAGTTTCCCATCTCCCCTTATACGCTCTCCAAGATCATCTTGTCCATGAGATCCATCTCCTGCTCCCTTGACCCCGTTCCCATTGGCCGCACAACATCCTTTGCTTGCCCCCGTGCTAGTTAATAGTGTGAATGATCCCTCCTCTCGGGTACTGCTCCCCCCTACTTTGCAAAGCCGGTGTTATCCATCCCTATTCATAATTCCACCCTTGATCCCTCTGTCCTTGCAAACTACCACCCCATCTACAACTTCCTTTTTTTCTTAAGTCTTTGAACATGTTGACGATTCCCAAATCTGTGCTCATCTTTGCCACAACACCATTTTGGATCTCTTAATCGGGGTTCCATCCCTACCATGAGATTGAAACAAAAAAGAAAAAGACTTGCATTTATATAGTGCCTTTCAGACCTCAGTACGCCCAAAGTGCTTTACAGCCAATGAAATACTTCTTGAAATGTCGTCACTGTTGTAATCATCATCATCATCATAGGCAGTCCCTTGAAATGAGGATGACTTGCTTCCATGCCAAAAAGGGATGAGTTCACAGGTGTTTCAATGAAGGATCTAATATTCTGGATCCCAAACTACATCTTGAAGGGTGGAAGATGCCTGTGCATGGATTTTTTTAATGTGTGGTGGCTGTTGCACCCCAGCTGTAATGTGGGAAACATAGCAGCCAATTTGTGCACAGCAAGGTCCTGCAAACGGCAATATGATAATGACCAGGCAATCTGATTTTTAGTGATGTCGATAGAGGGATAAATATTGGCCAGGACACCAGAGATAACTCTCCTGGTTCTTCGAAATAGTGCCATTAGACTTTTTATGACCACCTGAGAGGGCAGGTGGGACCTCAGTTTAGAACCTCCTCCAGTGCAGCGCTCCCTCAGCACTGCACTGGACTATAAATCTAGATTTTTGTGCTCCAGTCTCTGGCGTGGGACTTGAACCCACAACCTCTGACTCAGAGGCGAAAGTGCTACCAACTGAGCCACAGCTCTGATAAAAGTCACGTAACATTTTCTGTGACCGGTTCAGCACACCCTCCTCCTCTAATGCCTCTTTTTCATTGTCCGGCGTAATGGGACTGCAATTACTTGGTTCCACACTTACCTATTTTAATCGTTGCCAGAGAATCTCATACAATGGCTTTTCTTCCTGCCCCTGCACCATTAACTCTAGTCTCCCAAGAATCTGTTCCTGACTCCCTCCTCTTCCTCTTCTGCATGCCACTCCTTGATGATATGATCCATTGACATGGGGTCAGCTTCCACTACTATGCTGATGATACCCAGCTCTACTTCTCTACCACCTTTCTTGACCTCTCTACCTCTGTGTTGTCCGATTACTTGTCCAACATCCTGTCTTGGACGAGTCACAATTTCCTCCAGTTAAACATTGGAAAAACCACAGCCATCTTCCTCATTCCCACAACAAACTCCTTATGCTTGCCATCGATTCCATCCTCCTCCCTGGCCACTGTTCCAGGTTAAACCAGAGTTTGCAACCTTGGCGAACTATTTGACCCCATATCCTCTCCATTACAAAGACCGCCTACTTTCACCTCCATAACATCACCTGCCTCTGCCCTTCTTCAGGCCATCTGCTGCTGAAACCCTCATCCATGACTTTGCCATCGCCAGGCCAGCATTCCAAATTTTTCCCATCCTTCACGCTTTGTGAACGTCAGCTCATCCAAAACTCTGCTTCACATATTCTATCCTGCTCATCCATCATGCCTGTCCTTGCTTATCTACATTGGCTCCCGGTCCCCCAAAGCCTCCAATTTAAAATTGTCATCCTTGTGCTCAAATCCCTTCATGGCCTCGCCACTCCCTATTTCTTTAACCCCCTCCAGCCCTACAACCCCCTTGGAACCTTTTGTCCTCTGACTCTGGTGTCTTGTGCATCCGCTCTGCCTTGCCCCACTATTGGCAACTGTGCCTCTGGCTGTCTCCGCTCCATGCTATAGAATGGCCTCCCTAAGCTCCTGCACTTCTCCACCTCTCTTTCCTCTTTTAAGACCCTACTTACAACCCACCTCTTTTACTAAGCTTCTGGTAACCCCTCTTAATAGCTCCTTTGTTGGCCTAGCGTCCATTTTTGTCTAATAATGCCTCTTGTGTAGTGTCTTCAGATGTTTTTCAAATTTAAGGGTGATATACAAATGCAAGTTGTTGTCTATCTACTGGCACATGGTGCCCCCACACCATGTCAGTGCTATTGGCAGTATTTATTCACCTCAGGAATCCTGTAGGCAGCCTTTGCAGCACTGATATAAGCGGAGTTGCCAACTTTAGAATCCATACAGAGTGTCTTTATTTAAACTCAGTCCTCACCAGCACATTAACACGCTTAAACAGGAAGGCTTTGTATTGATTTTAAAGTCAGCACCTCCACTGAGATCAGTGCTACAGAGACTGCTAATGCGATCGGTGGAGGTGATATTTGACCTATCTTACTTTAAATGAGTCTCATAGACATGTCATTTTTTTAACTTTATTTTAGGCACACCGGGTGCAGGACATACAGATAAACTTGTACGGTTAAAGGAACTCTGCAATCAGTACAAGATGTGGTTGCATGTAGAAGGGTAAGAATAAATACCTTAATCAGTTCAGTGTTAAAATTAATGATTTAATGTAGCTTATTTACTACAAAGTTGTGATGTGATAATTGAAAAGTATGATGTGATACATTTTTGTAGGAAGAATGAGGAGAGGCAATATAAACTACAGGGTACAATTCTAAAGGCGGTACATGAACAGAGACCCCTGGGGGTATATGTGCACAAATTGTTGAAGGTGGCAGGACAGGTTGAGAAAGCAGTAAAAAAAAGCATACGGGATTCTGGGCTTTATAAATAGAGACAGTGTACAAAAACAAGGAAGTTATGATGAACCTTTACAAATACTTGTTCGGCCTCAACTGGAGTATTGAGTCCAAGTCTGGGCACCACACTGTATGAAGGATGTGAAGGCCTTTGAGAAGGTGCAGAAAAGATTTACAATAATGGTTCCAGGGATGAAGGGACTTCAGTGATGTGGATAGGCTGGAGAAACTGGGGTTGTTCTCCTTAGAACAGAGAAGCTTGAGAAGATATTTGACCGAGGTGCTCAAAATCATGAGGGGTCTAGACAGAGTAGATAGAGAGAAACTATTCCATTGGCGGAAGAGTCAAGAACCAGAGGACACAGATTTAAGGTGATTGGCAGAAGAACCAAAGGCGACATGAGGAAAAACTTTTTTACTCGGCAAATGGTTACGATCTGGTGTGCACTGCCTGAAAGAGTGGCTTTCAAAAGGGAATTGGATAAATACCTGCAGGAAAAAAATTTGCAGGGCTACAGGGAAAGGGTGGGGGGGAGTGGGATTAGCTGAAGTGCTCTTGCTGAGAGCCAGCACAGGTTCAACGGGCCGAATTGCCTCCTTCTGTGCTCTTTCTATTCAATTAAAATGTTCTCATCCTATGAAACCGCCACACCCTTTTACATTTTTGCAACAAATTAAAGGTTTAGTACGATCGGTCCAAAGAAATGTTTTGCTGATGAAAACATTTTAAGACTTCTACTTGTACATATTTTTAGCTGACACAATTGACATGTCCATTTAAAATAAAGAACTACATGTGACAACTAACTTTAACATTGTTGTTTTCAAGCAGATAACTCATTGCTTAGGTACATATAGTCCATTTCTTGCCAAAATGCACATGCTCAAAAAGCAGGAGTGACCGATTCGGATTTAGCCTTTGCTAAAAATTACATAAAAGGATTAGAGGGTAGTGGGTAAATACTCCATATAGAGTGGTGCTGAGTTATACAAACCAGGAAGGTTGGAGGTTGATCCCCAATCTCTGATCTCAGCCGGGCCGGAGGTGTGACACTGTAGTGTCTCCAGGCTAGGCAGGGGAAGAATAGACTCGTCTGCACAGAGCCAGGAAGGTTTTATATTCCATTAAGTACCCCCCTCTAGTATATCTCTCTTTTGCCAAATATTTTCACTGATCTCTGGTGTGTTGCTAAAATTATATGTTTTTCTGTTGCAGTGTTAATTTGGCCACATTGACACTTGGTTATGTTTCCTCATCTGTTCTGGTTAGTACCATTTCTGGATTTAAGTGATGTAATTTGTTCATTTTAGTTACTGTATATTTACAGTTTCGATGTTCCCTGGAAGCATATGGAATTTCAGTTAGTTTAAACTTAATATTCATAGAATGTGTTATACTGGTTCCAAGACGATGTAATGGAGGCAGCAAGTGCTGTTGTGCTTCCAGAAAGCAGTGAGAATAAATCTTGTTTTCAATTCTGAAATGAACGCTCAATGTTTGACTTTACCTTTATATGGCTGCCATTAGGATTTACTGTTTTAAACCATTGAAGACTAAATTAGGGTGTGTAAAGTGCAGATGTTTAACTCTTGTGTTTACAGGCTGCAACGAAATGTGACAGCATGACCTTAACTTTAGGACCCTGGTTAGGTCTCCCAGCTGTGCCTGCAGTGACACTGTATCGACATGAGGATCCTTCACTGGTATGTGGTTTATTGCTTCAAGGACAAATATCAAAGAATGTAAGACTTTATGTACGCAAATATAAATAATTTAGGATCATATTCTGTTAAATTTAAGGGATTGTATGCCCTGAAATAATTAGTAACTTTGATTACAATATATATGTAAGTGTAAATAACTCTCTGTACCAAATGTTTGATTAAAAATCCAAAAAAATATCCAATCACTGTTATAGAAAGATGTTTCTAAAACAAACTTCTAAATTTAAAAGAAGGTTGTTTAAGTTCTGTGTATATATCTTCAAAGGTTTTTATTGAGCTCTAGAAATATTGTTTTCAATTCTGAAATTAATGCAATGTTTGACTTTACCTTTATATGGCCGTCATTAAGATTTCGGGGCTGAAATTCAGGGCCCGTATAAGGCCCGTTACCGCCGTTTTGCAGCAGAATCGAGTGGCTGCCACGTTGCAGTCCATTGGCCGCCACGATCCAAATTCAACTCGGGATTTTTCGGCCTGTCCCCACTTCCGCCGCGCTGCTGCCGACCGCCGCAAATGCGTCATCAAAGCACTCCCCGCTGATCTCCCGCACCTACATCCCAATCTGCACTAAGTTTACCTGCCAAAATCCTTGATCCGCCGTGCAGTGCTCCCGACAGCTTTTTCTGTCTGTGCACCTTGCTTTCTGTGTGTGAGCCATGGCAGCGTGGCGGCCCTTCAAAGGGAGGGTGCACTGCTGCGGCCGCCATGTTTTTTTTTTGCTGGCCAACTTCCCGATCAGCAGGACAGTTATGGCCCTGGGTTCGGCCGAGCTGCCAACAGGCAGCCTGGCACCCCCTCGCTGCTTCTCTCCCCTTTTAAATGAGCACACGCGCACTGACATCACTACCACTCTGCCGCTGAGTGACAGCGGCGGAGACTCTGTCCCACCCCAACTTCCGCCCTTCACTAGCACTTACTGCCACACTTCCGCCCCCATTATGATCGTTTTAATGTCTGGTCAAAAAAGATGGTAAGAACAGTTTTTTTTTTTAATCGTAGGTGCGCCAGATTTCTGGTGGACCTGAATTTCGGCCCTTACTGTTTTAAACTATTGAAGACTATATTAGGGTGTGTATAATGCAGATGTTTATCTCTCATGTTTATTGATTATTTTAGTCTCTAGCTGCGGGTCTCACCACAAGTCAGCCAGTTGAGAAACTGCGAGCTTTGCCCCTCTGGCTCTCTCTGCAGTACTTGGGACATGATGGGATAGTTGACAGAATCAAGTATGCATCTCAGTTGGTAAGTGTCTGTTTATTGGTTAAGTACCAAGCTAAAGATAAAACATCATTGAACAAATGATGAATAATGCCCTCGGATAAGTAGTGCTCCAAATTTGGTCGACTGAGTACTGATAATTCTCATCAAGCCAGATAATTCCACCCATAACATTTTTGGTTGGATTTTTGGCTTTGCTCATTTCGGGGCGGTAATGGCGGCAGGACGGTAATGTTTGTGCCTCAGTCAGCAAAATTGTGCAGCTGGGACCTGAGTGTGGGGCGGAGCGCTAAGGGAGATGTTGCAAACCACACTTGGGGCACTAGGCCGGCTGAGCACGCGAAAATTCCAAGCTAAACAGCCAGCCTCGGAGCGGTCCGAGAGAGGCCTGGGGAGAAAAAAAAACCTGGAAAAGAAAACACCAAAAACATTCTCCATAAATAAGTCATGCTACCACAACATAAATCTCAAAAAATAAAATAAAAAACAATGATGCTTACTTGAGATTGGCATTACTTGTCCCACAGATCGGACCACCCGCTTTCACAGGCGGCCCCGGCATGGCGCTCTACAGAGCACTATGGATCGGGCGGGAGCCAAAAATCGAGCCGGTGTTGCAACTGGCTCACCTCTTCTGGGCGGTAATGCTCCGCGCCCCGCCGAAAACCCCCGGCGGGGCGCTGGAAGTTGGCTGCCCGCCTGGAAGAGCTTACCGCCACCATTGCCGCTTCTCTGGGCGAAAACAGAGGCAGCAACAAGCCAAAAATCCAGCCGTATATCTTTTGGGAGGTATACAGGGGAAATCTTAGACTGCTTAACTTGATTCATGGCTCCTGTCAGCCATTCAGGTAGACGTTGCTGGTATTTGTGGGAGAAACCTGCAAATGATCCATCTGCCCTGATAGAAGTGTGGGTATGGGCAGCATCTGTAAGGAAAAAGTAACAATTTCAGAATATTCAAAGAAACCTAGAAGCATGAAAGGGAAAATTCATTTGGAAAAATGGTTTGAATATTCCCTAGATTGGAATGAGTTGAAGATGTCTCCGTTCCAAAATGTATTTAATGTGTCAGTTAGACGTGTGACACCTTTCCCCACCTGCCCCCTGCCAACTCTATTTCAAAGAAGTTTGAATTTTTATGGCTTTTCTGCCAGCAGATGTTGCTATTATTCTCCAAGACAAAAGTCCAAGACAGGAAATGTCATGCGACCAACTGTGTTTTGAACTCTACTAATGTCTTTAATCCATCACCTGTCCTCAAAGGTTTTCCAATCAAAAAATGGTTTTCATTTCCCTTTCACTAATTTAAATTCCAGTTTTCTTGGTAAGCAATTTACTGGGTTCACCATATCTACTACAACAACAACTTGCATTATTATTGTCCCTTTAATGTAGAACAAAATTTCAAGGACTTCATAGCCAGAGCCAAAGAGGGAGATATTGGGAGTGGTGACCAAAAGCTTAGTCAAAGTGGTGGGTTTCAAGAGGGAAGTGGAGAAGCGGAGGCTGCAGAGAGGTCGAGAAGGACAAGAAGGGAAAACGTGCCACTGTCATAGAGGATGCCATTTGTGATTCTGATTTCAGCTGGTGGTGGGGTGAAGGGAAGGGTGGATGCACAATAGGCCCGAGTCAGAGTATGGTGGAGTTGTAGGGCTGGAGAAGGTTACAGAGACAGGGATGAGTAGAACCATGTAAGGATTTAAGCACGTGGATGAGAATTTTAAACTTCTTGTGCTAGGGGAACTGGTAGCCAAAATGCATATGTAAGTGGACACACAGGGAATTTGGCAGGACCGAGATATGACGATCATAAACAGAAGACAGGGAGGAGATGATCTGAAACAGTCCAGTGAGGCCCTGTGATGGGATGAAGTCTACTTGTAGACACACTGAAGTCAGGATGGAGTGTCTACAAACCAAAGTTGTGGAAAGGGAGTCAATCCAGGTACTATGCTATTTAATACTTTATGTACCTCAATGGATCCTCTCATCTTCCCGTGAGTTTAAGCTCTTCTAATCTTCCCTCATAACACATAGCCTTATACTTTGAATAGTTCTTGTTGCTGTTTTCTGCACTTTTTCTAACTCTTGTATGTCTCTTTTGAAGTATGGTGACAAACTGCACAGAGTAATCACAAGTCTGGTCTCAACAATGCATTACATTACTTCAGCATAATTCCTGTCAATTTATACTCCAATCTTTTGGCGAAATGTCCAAGTTTTTTAACTTGCCCACCATGATCCTCGGTAAACATGATTATAGCAATGAAGTGAGTCAAACATCAGGGATAACTTTATTACTGTAATATTAACCATAAACTATTAAAATAAGCACTTGTATTTACCCTGTCTGTAGTTGCTTAATGTGGTACTGCAGAATAAGCTGCATATACGTTTGTAGACCACCCTTCCGGATCAATGGCTATTACTGTCTTTGGCTTCTTTCAAGCTCTTGGAGAATCTGGGCTTCGTTTCATATGCTGGTACCAGTAGATATCTTGAATCCTTTGAAACTGCAAAACACTCGCATCGGAATGGTTCCAAGCTTTAAATTGCAATTCCAAAAAGCAGTTAGTAACGGCTTATATCAAAGCTTTCATCAGCAAAGCTCAGGCAGCTATTTTTTGTTGTCACATATATCTGAGTCTGCTCCAACACTGGCTGGTGGGGTCATGCTGCTCTGTGCAGAGGGCTCAGCAGGGCCAATTTTGGGCATCCTTTCCAGAATCCTTTATGGTCTACAAAGGTTCAATTGCATGGCCATGAGTTAGGCAGTTGGGTGTTCAAGGGAGAAGTGGAGGAAGCACGTCCCATCCTACAGCAACATTACTCCTTAAACCCCACGCCTTGAGCTCCAAGGATTCTATCTCCTTTTTGTGAGTGGACTAGTGATGAATAACACCATTTTTATTGATATTCATGTGTAAATCATTCTTAGAATTTGTTGAAAGTAATGCATTGGCTATTGTATATATTCTTTTACTGAATATGCATTGAAACCAGTAAAATAAGTTCTTGATTTAAGTCACATTATATGGTATATTTATAACGATTGTTGGGGGTGGGGGGGGGGGGGCTGTGGAGTGATAACTGGAGTGCTCAGGGATTAATGTTGGGAGCTCTACTCTTCTAATTTATAGTAATGCCTTAGATTCGAAGCTTAAAGCAAACCGGTCAAATCTTGGTGACATCAAGCTTGGGAGAGGGAATTGAATCTGAAGAGAATGGCAAGACATACAAATTTATTTAGATAAAATATGTAACTGGGATAATACTGACAGATGAAATTCAGGAGAGATAAGTGTTAAGTATTGCACATCGGAAGGAAAATAGACACATTGTTGAACTAGCTAATGGTGAAGTTGGGAGCCATCTAGGAGTGATGGACACTGGGTTTAACGTGTCCAACTATTGTGGAATAACAATCAAAGCAAATTCCAAGTACCCCAAATAATAGTCTAAATTGAGGGATGTCGTGCTGAAATTGCAGTGTTCAGGCAGCACCGGGAGTGCTGCGTTCAGCTTTGGTCACCGAAGCACAAGTAAAGTTATAAGGCCATGGATGTGATGCAGAGCAGGGCCACTAAGCTGATCCACTGTATTGGAAAACTGTTACCAGGAAAAAAAATTATGAAAGCTTGGGCTTTTCAGCCTCAAAGATACAGCCAAGATAGGAACTCAGAGGTATGTAAGATAGTAGATGCTTTGGAAAAGTAATTCCAGAACACTAATTCAAGTTAAGTAGTTAGAGTAGAACAAAGGGGCGCATTTCAAACTAGCGAAAGACAAATTTAGGACTGATATCAGGACACACGCATGGACACGGACACGCACACACACGGGCTTGGAGGAAGAGAAAAAACATTTATTTGCTGTTGTGTGGTTGTAGATGTGAGGCGTTGTGGATATTGGATGCCAGTAGAATTGGACTCAATCTGGTTCACATACTCCCAATAGTTGGTCGTCATCTTCAAAATGGTAACAGTCACTTCATTTATTTTTCAGAGCCAGAGACTGTTGGAAAATTTAAAAACACTAACTTCTATCAGAACTTCGGTATGTATTGTATTTGTATTTTCATGCCATTTGATGACCTGAGTAGAATAAGCACCAGATGGTGAACACTTCAGTCGTAGTAATGCAACATTAGTAGAACACAAACTACCAGAAGAATATCCCAAGAGAAATATTAATATTCAATTTTAGTTGTTAAAGATTATATTTTTCATTTGGTTAATTGGGATTTGTATCAATTATTAAAGATAAAGGTGATGAATTTAATTTTAAACCAACTTGCTGGCTGTATTCCACAAATAACAATTAGTTTTAAGAAAGATACTGTTGCATTTCTTTTGAAAAATTGGAATGTACTGTACTGAACAGGATGTTGTGTGGACTCTCATTTTGGGTAACTTTACACAATCTGAGCCGGAGGAAAAGATGTTCTCTTTAAATGTATCATGTTCTTTTAGTATTGTCTTTGCAATCCAGTATTTCCTCATGTCTAATTTCATTTGATTGCAGTATAAAATATTCAGTTAATATTTGACAGATATTTTGATAAATTTTTTAAAAAATAAATGAATAAACAGTTATAAAATAAACCTTCAAATCTGCTGAGTAATGAATTAATGAAAACTGGATGGCTTTACAATAATTTGGAAGTGATCACTTGTTAATTCTATTAAATAAAGCCTATCCTATATGCAGAGAATATATTGGAAGGAAAACGGTTGCTGTATTTCTGCAATATATCCAAGTGCATGTTAGGTTGTAAGTGCCATTCATTGATTTAATTTCTGAATGCTTTGAAAGCATCAAGTGCATGAATATGACACTGTTAGTGTTTTGATGCTTTGAGATTTGTGGTTTTCCCCAACTTTAGTTTTCTACAGTTTGGAATCAGAGATTTATTTTAGCGTTCTATTTAAAACAAACCCTTTGAAAATGAGTACGATGAAAATTATTCATCTGTCTCCTTTTGAGTGTGTTAGCTGTAATGATTCATTTTAAAATGTGATAATACACATTTCTTCTGAGGTGTTTTTGAATTTAAATGTAAGCATTGCTTAATGCATTTTAATTCTCTCTTCTAAAAATGGGAAATAACTATCATTAGCTTATGGATTCTCTTTAGAAGATGGATGACAAAAACAACTTGTTTTTAAAATTGAAAAATGTCTGTAGAAATTAGACAGAAGCTTAATCAGACAACAATTTGACACTGAGCCTAAGAAGGAGATACTAGGAAGGGTAATAAAAGCTTGGTCAAAGAGGACGATATTGAGGTTTTTAAAGGAGGTTAGAGGGGTGGAGAGGTTTAGGGAGGGAATTCCAGAGCTTGGAACCTCGGCAGTTAATCTCACAGCTGCCAATGTTGGGGCGAAGGGAGTGAGTGATGCACAAGAGTCCTGAGTTGGGAGAAGCACAAAGTTCTTGGAGGAGTTGTCGGGCTAGATGAAGTTGTAGAATTGGAGAGGGGCAAGGCCATGAAGGGGTAAGAACATGAGGCTGAGCACTTTTAAGTTGGAGGCGTTGGAGAACTGGGACCCAATGTAGGCCAGCAAGAACTGGGCTGATGGGTCAGCAAAACTGTATGGGTGAGTATATGGGCACCAGAGGTTTGGATGAGTTGAAGTTTGAGAGTGGGAGGCTGGCCATGAGCGCATTGGAATAGTCACGTCTGGAGGTGACAACGGTATGGATGAGGGTTTCTGCAGCAGATGGGGTGGTGTAGGGTCAGAGACTGACAATGTTGCAGAGATGGAAATAGGCAGTCTTTCTGATGATGAGGATTTGGGTCAGAAGCTCAGTTCAGGGTCAAATAGGATGCAGAGGTTGCAAACAGTTGCCTTCAACCTATGGCAGTGGCTGAGGGGCTAAGGACAAGTCTTACTGCGGCAACTATAGAGGAATCTCCATGCTGTCATCCACTAGGAAAGTCAGCGCTAGAGTCCTCCTTAACTGTCGTCTTCCCCTGGCCGAGGAGCTCCCCCTGGAGTCACAGTGTGGATTTCGTCCCCTACTGGGCACAATGGACATGATTTTTGCAGCGCGACAGCTACAGGAAAAATGCAGGGAACGGCACCAACCCTTGTACATAGAAACACAAAAAATAGGTGCAGGAGTAGGCCATTCGGCCCTTCGAGCCTGCACCACCATTCAATAAGATCATGGCTGATCATTCCTTTCGTACCTCTTTCCTGCTTTCTCTCCATACCCCTTGATCCCTTTAGCAGTAAGGGCCATATCTAACTCCCTCTTGAATATATCCAATGAACTGGCACCAACAACTCTCTGTGGCAGGGAATTCCACAGGTTAACAACTCTGAGTGAAGAAGTTTCTCCTCATCTCAGTCCTAAATAGCCTGCCCCTTATCCTAAGACTGTGTCCCCTGGTTCTGGACTTCCCCAACATCGGGAACATTCTTCCCGCATCTAACCTGTCCAGACCCGTCAGAATCTTATGTTTCTATGAGATCCCCTCTCATCCTTCTAAACTCCAGTGTATAAAGGCCCAGTTGATCCAGTCTCTCCTCGTATGTCAGTTCAACCATCCCTGGAATCAGTCTGGTGAACCTTCACTGCACTCCCTCAATAGCAAGAATGTCCTTCCTCCGATTAGGAGACCAAAACTGAACACAATATTCCAGGTGAGGCCTCACCAAGGCCCTGTACAACTGCAGTAAGACTTCCCTGCTCCTGTACTCAAATCCCCTAGCTATGAAGGCCAACATACCATTTGCTGCCTTCACCACCTGCTGTACCTGCATGCCAACTTTCAATGATGAACCATGACACCCAGTCTCGCTGCACCTCCCCTTTTCCTAATCTGCCGCCATTCAGATAATCTGCCTTCGTGTTTTTACCCCCAAAGTGAATAACCTCACATTTATCCACATTATATTGCCTCTATCATGCATATTTGCCCACTCGCCTAACCTGTCCAAGTCACC
This sequence comes from Pristiophorus japonicus, assembly GCF_044704955.1. Classification (NCBI taxonomy): domain Eukaryota; kingdom Metazoa; phylum Chordata; class Chondrichthyes; family Pristiophoridae; genus Pristiophorus; species Pristiophorus japonicus. The sequence continues at coordinate 38,919 of NW_027250922.1, read as the reverse complement.
CTGCAGCCTCTTAGAGTCCTCCTCACAGCTCACACCGCCACCCAGTTTAATGTCATCTGCAAACTTGGAGATATTACACTCTATTCCATCCTCTAGATCATTAATATATATTGTAAAGAGCTGGAGTCCCAGCACTGAGCCCTGCGGCACTCCACTAGTCACTGCTTGCCATTCTGAAAAGGCCCAGTTTATCCCGACTCTCTGCTTCCTGTCTGCCAACCAGTTCTCTATCCACGTCAGTACATTTACCCCCAATACCATGTGCTTTGATTTTGCACACCAATGTCTTGTGTGGGACCTTGTCAAAAGCCTTTTTAAAGTCCAAATACACCACATCCACTGGTCTTCCCTTGTCCACTCTACAAGTTACATTCTCAAAAAAATTCCAGAAGATTTGTCAAGCATGATTTCCCTTTCATAAATCCATGCTGACTTGGACCAATCCTGTCACTACTTTCCAATTGTGCTGCTATTTCATCCTTAATGATTGATTCCAACATTTTCCCCACTACTGATGTCAGGCTAACCGGTCTATAATTACCCGTTTTCTCTCTCCCTCCTTTTTTAAAAAGTGGTGTTACATTAGTTACCCTCCAGTCCATAGGGACTGATCCAGAGTTGATAGACTGTTGGAAAATGATCACCAACGCATCCACTATTTCTAGGGCCACTTTCTTAAGTACTCTGGGATGCAGACTATCAGGCCCCGGGGATTTATCAGCCTTCAATCTCATCAATTTCCCTAACACAATTTTCCGCCTAATTAGGATATCCTTCAGTTCCTCCCTTCTCACTAGACCCTCGGTCCCCTAGTACATCCGGGAGGTTATTTGTGTCTTCCTTCGTGAAGACAGAACCAAAGTATTTGTTCAATTGGTCTGCCATTTCTTTGTTCCCCATTATAAATTCACCTGAATCTGACTGCAAGGGTTCTACGTTTGTCTTCACTAATCTTTTTCTCTTCACATATTTATCGAAGCTTTTGCAGTCAGTTTTTATGTTCACAGCAAGCTTCCTCTCGTACTCTATTTTCCCCCTCTTAATTAAACCCTTTGTCTTCCTCTGCTGAATTCTAAATTTCTCCCAGTTCTCAGGTTTGCTGCTTTTTCTGGCTAATTTATATGCCTCTTCCTTGGATTTAATATTATCCTTAATGTCCCTTGTTGGCCACGGTTAAGCCACCTTCCCCGTTTTATTTTTACTCCATGGCCACCTTCGACCGTACAAAGGCCTTTGACACTGTCAACCACGAGGGTCTATGGAGTGTCTTCCTCCGTTTCGGATGCCCCCAAAAGTTCATCGCCATCTTCCGCCTGCTCCACGACGACATGCAGGCTGTGATCCTTACCAACGGATCCATCACAGACCCAATCCACGTCCAGACCGGGGTGAAACAGGGCTGCGTCATCGCCCCAACCCTCTTCTCAATCTTTCTCGCCGCCATGCTCCACCTCACAGTCAACAAGCTCCCCACTGGAGTGGAACTAAACTACAGAACCAGTGGGAACCTGTTCAACCTGCGCCGTCTCCAGGCCAGATCCAAGACCATCCCAACCTCTGTCGTCGAGCTACAGTACACGGACAACGCCTGCGTCTGCACACATCGAGGCTGCACTCCAGGACATAGTCGACGTATTTACTGAGAAAGCATGGGCCTTACGCTAAACATCCGTAAGACAAAGGTCCTCCACCAGCCTGTCCTCACTGACAGCACTGCCCCTCAGTCATCAAGATCCACGACGCAGCCCTGGACACCTTGGACCACTTCCCATATCTTGGGAGCCTCCTATCAACAATAGCAGGCATCGATGACGAGATCCAACACCACTGCCAGTGCAGCCTTCGGCCACCTGAGGAAGAGAGTGTTTGAAGACCAGGCCCTCAGGACTGCCATCAAGTTCATGGTCTACAGGGCTATAGTAATACCTGCCCTCCTGTATGGCTCAGAGACATGGACCATGTACAGTAGACACCAAGTTGCTGGAGAAATATTGCCAACGATGTCTCCGCAAGATCCTACGAATCCCCTGGGAGGACAGGCATACCAACATCAGCGTCCTCACTCAAGCTAACATCCCCAGCATTGAAGCACTGACCGCACTCGATCAGCTCTGCTGGGCAGGCCACATAGTTCGCATGCCGGACACGAGACTCCCAAAGCAAGTGCTCTACTCGGAGCTCCCTCACGGCAAACGAGCCAAAGGTGGGCAGCGGAAACGCTACAAGGACACCCTCAAAGCCTCCCTGATAAAGTGCGACATCCCCACTGACACCTGGAAGTCCCTGGCCCAAGACTGCCCTAAGTGGAGGAAGTGCATCTGAGAGGGCGCTGAGCACCACGAGTCTCAATGCCGAGAGCATGCAGAAATCCAGCGCAGACAGTGGAAAGAGTGTGTGGCAAACCAGTCCCACTCACCCCTTCCCTCAACGACTATATGTCCCACCTGTGACCGAGTCTGTGGCTCTCGTATTGGACTGTTCAGCCACCAAAGAACTCACTTCAGGAGTGGAAGCAAGTCTTCCTCGACTCCGAGGGACTGTCTATGATGATGAATGGAATTGGGACAAAAGTACAAAGTTTATGGGAGGGGCTAAAGATGGAGATTAATGTGTTGGAAACCACTATTACATCTACAAATTCTGCTTTTCAATGCTGGCTGTTCAGCGTACTCATTTGCAGAATGTTTCTCTTTAATTATTGGAATAGTACTTTCTCTAATTGGTTTCAGAAGTCAGCTTAGTCCAATGAAGTTGGAGAAAGAAAAAGAGGAAAATAAAATCAGGGTGCATATTACCCCAACGTGCTCCTATACAATTAATGGTTGCCACAGGACAGTAATAGCAGAGGCTTGGGAACTGTTGCAAGCCCAGCTTTTGTATTAGGAAATGATGTCTGTTTTTTATAACTTTTATTTTTTGGAAAAAAAATGTTACTTTGGAAGATACAATATGATTAGTTTTGGTTAAAACATAACCACAGATTTCAAATTTCATTCCAATTATTCTGCAAATGATAATTCAAATTTAATTCTAAAAATTGCTTACGAACTGTTTTCTAATTTACAATATTTAAGATGTTTTTGGTATTAAGACTGGTCTCACTGAATCATTTCAGGAAGTAATCACCAAACCCAAGGAACTGACATTTACTGGAAAGTCTATAGGGAATATCTTGGGGGATATTGTTTTGGCAATTGTAGGTGGGAGTAAAGTGATGTTCGCTAAACTGTTCACGCTAACTTGCATCCAATTCTTTTGAAACATTACTTACATGCTTCTACAAGATGTAGAAGTTACATGATCCATTCAGTGTCCAATTTTCTAACTTAAAAAAGCTCTTTGTCTAATTTAGTGTGCTTGTAGCCATCAGAATATTACATGCCTTTATAAATATAATTAAAAAGTCAAATATTTAATTAATATTTAGATGGAAAGAGGGCTGTTTAGTGTGGAATGTGCTGCCTTACATTGTAAGCACTACATGCAAGTGTGGTGAGACATAATCTGCTATCAGTTGTTTATCAAGGAAGTGGCTAGTTGAAAACAGAAACCAAAATTGCCCAAAAAAGAAACGATCCCCAGCACCCCTTTATATATGTTGTAGAATAACAGTATTGGGAAACAAGGCAGCACAGTGGGTTGGACACTGGCCTGTCACCGGGTTCAAATGCAGCCCAGACTGATTAGAGGACTACAACGTGAAATGAGTTTGGGCATCTCAATCCAAAACCGAGTATGAGCCTAATTCAGCACTAACTGGCAATCTCACTCACTGGCCATCTGCTTTGGGAAATGGAAAAAATGTCTCACTGGTGCTGTCGGGTTGTATTTCTGAAGTTGGGGCTGAGGCATGTTGGGGCAGAATAGAGGGAGTTTTACTCTGTGCTATGTCTGACCTGGGAGTGTTTGCCATTCCATTCCCAAATACTACACCTCTCACCTTTGAGTGCAAGAAATTGTGGGAACAAACTATGAAATGTATTTCAAGGTTATCTGGATACATTTTTCATTCTTCATTCGCATTATAATTTAGAAAATTTTAATCATCTTTTGACCATCTACCTGTTACAGCCTTGTAACATATTTCAGTCTTTATGCCCATGTAGAATATTGGATACTTGATTGACTATTCAAGAAAAATTGTCTCGTACTATTGTACTTGTCACTTGATAGCAAATATTTCCGAGTTCAGTGTTACACCCACTTTTATTTCCCCTTTACCTATGTTGTAGCATCTCTAGTGCATTCAAAATATCCTCGTAGGCCTATAATAAATCTTTGCTGTTTCAGTTATTTTAAGATGATTTCAGAGGTATATCTGTTTCAAAGCTTCATTAATGGCTGATTGTGGTGCGACAGCCTTATCATTTATCATCCCAATGTGCAACTGCCTAATGTTTAATGTTGGAACTGTACAAAACTTTAAAGTGCCCTTTCCACAAGCCAAAAATAATTTATTACAATCCTAGTAGCTATTTGCAGTAATTGCTAAACAGCCTTCTAACCAGTGATGCAAAATTATCTCTGCTTACGCAAGTGTTGTTTGTCTTTGCAATTATACGCAGAATATATTTTATAAGTTGTTTAGAGAATTGTTTGGACTGTAAATGGACCATGTGCAAATTATCCCCAATGGCTGATCTTATTCTATAAACTAACAATACTTGGCTCAGAATGCTCATTTCATACCCTGTGTCAGTTAAGCCAAACTACAGATGACTGCATGTGCATGATGTAATGTGCATGCAATAGGATATTCATTTTATTTGCTCCGGTAGTAAAAGGAAAAGGCTGTGACAAAGATGAAGGGCATTTTAATAGTTGCATGGCAATGAAAGGCCTTTGACATACCAAGAAACATTCTGTATGCTTTCTATTATTTATTTACACTGTTATCTAAAGTAACAGTGCAGATAAAGTGTTCCAAATGCAATGAAAACCTGTAATAACCCTTTGCCTTCATAGGACTACAATGTCAAAAATTTAAACGGAGAAATAATTTCTCCGTGTTTTTAAAAAAAAAAGGCCAAATTAGAGTTTATCCAAGATTGCATGCTAAATGCATTTTTAAAATGCTCGATTGTTTTCAGTGATCTATACTCTGCATTTAAAAAAAATACTTTGACAATTTCAGATTTAAAATATTTCTATATATAAGCTAAAATATAATCAAGGTTGTTGGAAGTCTTATCTGATGGCAAAGGCTCTGCCCATGGGGTGATCAAAATAGTATGTCTATGGCAGTGAATCCAGATTCGGATACAATTAAAAAGACATGCAGTTAGGGTAGGGGGAAATTACTTTTGCAGTCAGATAGTCTTTTTGATTTTTAATCCTATTTACTCGAAACTAATTTTTAAGTAGAAGGTGTTGTGTTATAATTGGTCAAATCGCAGAATACTTCATTGTGCAAACATGATAAAATGCACTGCAGGACCTTGTACCATGGAACTGATGCCTCTTAGCTTATAATTTATTTTTGCCCAGTTTTGGTTGGTGCCTGTTCCTTTAAATCTAGTCACTGTGCACAAGTAGTTTAGAAGCCAGCTGCCATTCAGATCCCGGTACCAAGCCGATTCTAATATAATATTGCAAGTTTCTTCGGTTGCAAGCTAGATAGAGAAATAAATCAAACTTAAACAATGCTGTGTGATTGATTCAATTTGTATGTGACCGACAGTTCCTTTTTAAACTTGAGTGATGGGATATTGGACATCCTGTTAACTGTTTTCCAGAATATTAAAAGAGCTGTTCTGTTCAAATCAAAGACTGTTTTTGAAAATTTTAGTGAGAAATGATGATTAGTTTGAAACTCCTAAAAGAGAGAAACATTACTTTAAATTTCAGTAACACATTTTAGTTCAACTACATTCCCATAATGGCAAGAAATTCCAGAAGAATCACTCATTAGTACGAGGATAAGGATTAGCTTAATTCTTACAGTTGCGGTATTATTTTATCCGCTCAAGGAATTTAGTGGAAGAATGTCTACTGTATCATGTGACTGTGTAAGTACTTGTGCATCTTTTGAAAACTAAATTTGCTTGATATTTTAAACTTAAATATGATGCTCTAACACTTTAAAAAGCTGGAGTAAGATCTTAAGAAGGCATAGGATTAGTCCAATAGGTTAAAGTGTTCATTTCCTGGCATATGACCGAAAGCTTATCTAAATTCTAAGGCAAGAATAGATACTCTGAGGTATGGTGACTTGGGACTCATCCGTGAGAGTGATTCAAAATATGAGTGCTAAAATAATCTAGGATTAGGTTAGAAAAGACCCAAAAGCATAAATCGATTTTCATTCTTGGCCTTCCATACGTACTGTTGTTTGGTTTGACATATAGAAACATCAGGAGTTCCTACTGTAGCTCAAAGTAGCAAAATTACAATTCTGTGTATCATAGCCTATTAATTCAGCAAGTCAATGCTAGCAAAATAAGAATGCATCTGACAAAAGACAATATTTTGTAATTCCTAAAATTTGTTGCGAGCTGATTATAATTTGGCAACTGATTAACAATAACAACTTACATTTATTTAGCCTCTTTAACATAAAGTCCCATGGTGCTTCACAAATGGAAATGGATAGGGGAACAAGGATCCAGTCATGGAGGGAGAGAATAGGGCAGTTTAATGAAAGGATCAGTTGAAAAGATGGATTTTGGGACCATTTTAAAGAGGGAAAGAAGTGGAGAGGCACAGGGCTTAGGGAGGGAGTTCCAGAGAATAGGGAAGAGGGAATGTAAAAAGGCCAGAGTTCGAGGACTACTTGTATTGGTGAAGGGTGGGGTAGGTACAAGGTTGGAGGAGATTGCAGAGATGGGATGAGGCAAAGCCATGGTGGGAATTGAAACGAGGATGAGGATTTTAAATTTAATGCATTTGAGGAAAGCAAACCAATGTAGATTAGTGAGGATGGGTGTGAGAAGCAAGGACAGGAATAAGGCAGCTTAAATTTGGACAACTTGGGAGTTTAAGGAAAATGGGAGAGTGGCAAGGAAGAATCAAGTCTACAAGTGACTGGTTTTAGCGACAGAGGGACTGAAGTAGGGAGACAGTATTCTGGAGGTGGAAATAAGTGGTCTTGGTGTTAGGATATTGGATTTGAAGTTCATCCTCATTTAGGCGACAAAATTTTGCACTGTCTGATTCAGGCTGAGTGGCTTGAGGGCAAATTAGAATCAGCGGTAAGAGAACAGAGGTGGGAGCTGAAAATTATAATAATCTTTATTACTGTATAATGTTCTGTTACTAAAACACTCATTTTTAAAAGTAAATAAAAAATAAATCGTATGCGCTGCCTCTCTTACTGAGTTTCCTCTGACTTTCCCAGTGTCATGTCCTAATTCTTGCTATATTTTTTTCTTGCCAATTTTCTCTTCTTTCCTTCCCTTCCCCTCCTCTCCTGAAGACGCTAACTCCTTGCTGGATGCCGATCACCCTCTGGTACCTCGTCCAATTGGCCTTTCATGTGTGAGCCATGACGGTGAGTGCCAGCAGGATAATCAGTTATTGTGAAGCATCACAGTTTGTTACTGTCTTCACCTGAGGTCTACACAGAAACATCCAGCAGAAGTTGGCTTCACGTTTTTTTTCTTTACCTAAACCCAAAAGCATTGAGGCTAACTTGTATACTCTCACATCTGTCCCATCTGAAAGCTAATGCAACACAGACTGAGGATCGAAATCACAGACTGAATTAAATCTACAACCCCCTTGGCCTGTGTGGCTCAAGTACTCACTATTAGGGAGCCCAATGTTTTACTATATTATTTTATCTTTTACCTTTTATTTCATCATTTAAAAAAAAAAAGTTTTAAGTTTCAGACTGATCTGTCTCTGTTCCAGAGCTGACACCCACATTGGTGTTATGTTTGTATAAGAAAATAATAATGACTACAATATATTTTGGTATTTTTGAACTCCATTTGGATCAAGCATGTTTATCTGGACTTGTGTATCATTTTTTATGTTACTTCTAATCTTTTAACTTTTCATGGAATATAACTCGCAGAAATGGAAAATGTCAAAGGCTTTTTATTACTTTTGGATGGTATATTGCTTCTTTGTGTTTGAAATGGGCACTGCAGTAGACTAGAGAGAAAAGACTTTGTAAGAAATTGGAAATTGGTTTATGGGCTCTCCATTTTTGGATTTGAGGTCAAAGACTGAGTCCAGTATGTTTGGCAGAGAACCAATCTTATAGTAGCGTTCTAGAAAATAAAAATTCTGCTTTGATGATCAGTGGTCAAACCTTGCCACTAAAGGTCTTTGGAACTAGTTGGTAAAGTGATTTTTTTTTTTAAACTGCATTTCTTTTAAGTGAAATAGTTGGGCCCATAAACCAAATATTCAAAACATCCCTTCATGACAATGATGGACTCCTAATATTTGTTGTTTTATTATAATTACAAGGTTGAAGATGAATTTAATTCTCCAGTGGTAGTGTTCAGATTCATCCAGGAGCACCTAAAGTCAGGTAAGAAGCCTAATGCTGTGTTCATGCCTCGCAGTTACATGTTTCTGCTCTTTAAATCTTCATAACTGTCAGCTAGTCATAGGCTAAAGAACAAATGAGTAGAATCCTTCACTCTATCTGCTTAATAAGTTTAGTAGTACAGGAACTGCTGTGTTCTGTATATTTGATTATGTCAGCTTGGCTGAGTGGTCGCTCTCTTGTCTCTGAGTCAGAAGATTGTGGGTTCAAGTCCTACTCTAGAACTTGAGCATATCATTTAGGTTGACATTTCAGTGCAGTATTGAAGGGTTAGCTGCATCATTGGTGGTGCTTTCTTTCAGATGAGATGTTAAACCAAAGCCCCATGTGCTTGTTCAAGTGAAATAAAAGATGCCATGACACTGTTGGTTGGATAATCTTGTGGGATTATGCTGCCATCACTGCCCCAATCTGTGATGTACATGTCAATCCTGTCAGGGAAATCGTTAATGAATTACTTTGAAATGTCTCTGAGGAACTCCTGTAGTTCATGCTGGGCTCTGCTAAATACTTCAGAATTATTGAAGATGGCTTGTCAGAACCAATAAGTCGAGCGACCAAACACAATGTTAAGCTGCAAGACAAATTTGCTTTTTTCATCCAGGTGTAACCAGCAAACCAGGTTCAAACGGATCTGTCGTAAGATGTAGGATTTAGAATTTCCATTTCCACATTTGGTTAAATTCTTCAAAACATTTAAAGCTTTAGTCTGCACTTTATCAGACTCAGCCCGAGTTGTTATTTTCCTCTTCCAACCACTCTTGGATCTACTCCCCCTCCACTACTTGGCCCCTCCTGTTCCTCATTGGAATACTTCTCTTTATTCAATTTCATCTGATGATGTCAAACTCCAAATGTATGGTGATGACACCCATCTTACTTCACCACCTCTCTCAAACTTTCTGTCTCTGTACTATCAGACTGCTTATCTAATAATAGAAATGGACGGCACAGAAGGAGGCCATTCGGCCTATCATGTCTGCACCGGTCAAAAAAGAGCTTTCCAGCTCTTGGTCCGTAACCTTGCAGGTTGTGGCAGCTCAAGTGCATATACAAGTACTTTTTAAATGTGGTGAGGGTTTCTGACTTTACTACTCTTTTTCAGGCAGAGAGTTCCAGACCCTCACTGCCCTCTGGGTGAAAGAAGTTCTCCTCCACTCCCCTCTAATCCTTCTACCAATTACTTTAAATCTATGCCCCCTGATTATTGACCCCTCTGCTGAGGGAAATAGGTGCTTCCTATCCACACTAACTAGGCCCCTCATAATTTTATACACCTAAATTAAGTCTCCCCTCAGCCGTCTCTGTTGTAAAGAAAACAACCCTAGCCTATCCAATCTGTTCCTCATAGCTAAAATTCTCCTCTGTACCCTCTCTAGTGCAATCGCATATTTCCTGTAATGTGGTGATCAGAACTGTACGCAGTTTGTTTGTCCGACATGAGCCATTCAGTCCATCCCTGGCCACTGTCTCTGGTTGGCCTAATCCGTTTGCAACCTTGGTGTCCTATTCAATCTTGAGCAAGCTTCCAACCTCTCCATCACAAAGACTGCCCATTTAAACTTCCGTAACATTGCCAACCTATGCCACTTCCTCAGCCCATCTGCTGCCGAAACCTTTGTTCATGTCCTTATCACCACCAGATTTGATTACTTCAGTGTTCTCTGGCCATCCTCCAATCTCCATAAACTTCAGCTCATCCAAAGCTTTGCTGCCCATACCCTATCCTACACCACGTCATGCTCACCCATCATACTTATCCTCGTTGACCTATGTTGGCTCCCGGTCCCCCAATGCTTCAAGTTTAAAACTCTCATCTTTGTATTTACATGCCTGCATAACCTCACCTCTCCCTATCTTTCACTGCCTCCAGCACTACAACACCACTATACATTTTGTTCCATGACTCCATCTTCTTGTACATATACCTCCTTCCTTTCACCCCACCATTGGCAATTGTGCCATCAGCTGCCAAGGATAAGATACCACGTAAAAGGTTATTATGCAAGATAAGGGCTCATGGAGTTTGGATTAATGTATTACCATGGATAGAGGATTGGTTAGCGGACATAAAACAGAGTATGAATAAACTGGTCATTTTCAGGTGACAGGCTGTAACTAGTGAGGTACTGCAAGGATCAGTGCTGGGGCCTCAGCTATTTACAATCTATATTAATGACTTGGATGAATGAGCCAAGTGTAATATATCCAAGTTTTCTAACGATACAAAGCTAGGTGGGAAAGTAAGCTAAGAGGAGGATACAAAGAGTCTGCAAAGGGATATAGATAGGTAAGTGAGTGGGCAATAAGGTGGCAGATGGAGTATAATGTGGGAAAATGTGAGGTTATTCACTTTGGTAGGAAGAATAGGAAAACAGAATATTTTTTAAATGGAGAGAAACGCCTAAATGTTGTGTTCAGAGAGATCTTGTACAGGAAACACAAAGTTAGCATGCAGGTACAGCAAGCAATTAGGAAGGCAAATGGCATGTTGGTCTTTATTACAAGGGGGTTGGAGTACAAGAGTAAGGAAGTCTTGCTACAATTGTACGGGGCTTTGGCGAGACCACACCTGGAGAACTGTGCACAGTTTTGGTCTCCTTATCTAAGGAAAGATATACTTGCCCAAGAGGCAGCGCAACAAAGATTCATTAGATTGATTCGTGGGATGAGGAGATATTGAGTAGATTGGGCCTATACTCTCTGGAGTTGAAAAGAATGAGAGGTGATCTCATTGAAATATATAGGGGCTGAAATTTAGGGACTTGGAGACCCATTAATGCCCGTTGCGGCAGCCATTCCTAAAAATCGAATGGCCGCCGCTTTGGGGTCAACAGGCTGCCCCATCAAAATTCAGGCCGGGGATTTTTCAGCCTGGACCCCATCCCGCCCAAATAGATGCATTGCCCAATTAAAATCAAATAAATACTTACCTATCCATTTTCAGCTCGATCCGGCAATCCCCCGCCACACGATGTCCCCGTCAGCGTGGCGGCCCTTAAAGGAGAGTGCCCACTGCCGTGGCTGCAATGGAAGAATTTTTGTGGGCTGACTTGCCAATCGGCTGGCAAAATACTGCTCCCGGGTTCGGCTGGGCCACCAACGGGCAGCCTGGCACCTCCTCTTGGGTGCCAAGCTGCTGGCCTGGCCGAAACCTTCCCTGGTGGCCCAGTGGCCAAAGTAAATAAAAAATGATCGAATCTCTCCCCTTTAACGGAGGGGAGAGAGCGTGGTGACACACACGCGCTGTGATGTCACCACATTGATTGACAGCGGCGGACGGCCCAAATGATTAATTTCCAGACAGTCAGCCTGGCTTTGAGTCTAATGCCCACCCCATTATGATCTATTTCCTGTAGGACTTTGAAAAAAAATTCGAAGTCCTGAAAGAGTTCCAGCGATGAGTACCAGTTTAAAAAAAATCATAGGTGTGCCAGCTTTCTGGTGAACCTGAATTTCGGCTCCATGAGATTCTGAGGGGGAGTGATGGAGTCTAGAACTAGGGGCATTGGTCTCTGGATAAGGGGTCAGCCTTTTAAGACTGAGACGAGGAGGAATTTCTTCACTGAGGGTTGTGAATCTTTTGGAATTCTCTGCCCCAGAGGGCTGTGGATACTCGGTCATTAAGTATACTCAAAGCTGAGATAGATAGGTTTTTGGGCTATGGGTGAATCAAGGGATATGGAGATTGGGAGGGAAAGTGATGAGGCTCGAGAGGCCGTATGGCCTACTTCTGCTCCTAATTGTTGTGTTCTTATGAATTCCCTCCTTAAATCTCTCTCTCTCTCTCTCTCTCTCTAAGACCCTCCTTAAACTCACTTCTTTGACCAAGCTTCCTGTCATCATCATCTCCTTTGGTTCAGTGTCCATTTTCCTTACATTTCTGTGAAGTACCTTGGGATGATTTTCTACATTGAAGCTTGCATTCTAGCTGGTATTTATAAATTAAATTTAAAAATACAAATATTGAGATAAATCAGTTGTTTGCCAATGAGCAAATTTATTTATTTGTTTTTCAATTGCCAGGGTAAAATTTTTGCAAGGAAATCTCCCATTGAGAGACCCAAGTTATCAGGATTATTTGATCAGTCTTTTGGAGGTTCTCTTATAAAAATGTTAGTGAACCAGGATCCAGAGCGCAAGTATTTTAACACCATAATCTTATTATTCACCCTTGATCATTCTTCACGGACAGGCAGAATGTGACTTTAACCTTAATTGCATGAGTGATTGTTGTTCTGACAAAAATCTTCACATGATCAAACTGAGTGTCCGCCAATTCAAACATTTTTTCAGAGAACTGACAGCAATTACCCTCCAGGATTTCTAAGTCAAGTGGTTTATTATATGCCTGATGCTTTTGAGTCAATAAACAACAAAGAATATTGTTCCTTTTTGTGTGTACCTGTACATGAATAGGATTATAAGTGATTCTAAATACTGGCCAGACACTATGGCCCCAAGTTTCCACATGATTTGCTCCTGATTTTTAGGAGCAACTGGTGTAGAACGGAGTATCTTAGAAATCGGAATTCTCGTCATTTAGTTTGCTCCAGTTCTAGTCAGTTAGAACAGTTTCACTTTGGAACAGAATTTTTTTTTCAAAAGGGGGCGTGTCTGGCCACTTACACCTGATTTCAAAGTTTCATGAGTGAAAACTTACTCCAAACTAAATTAGAATGGAGTAAGTGAAGATTTTTGTACGCTCGAAAATACCTTGTCTGCACTTCAGAAAATCAGGCGTAGGTTACAAATCAGGCGTGGGGAGGGGGGATTTAAAGAGAAGTTTACAAACATTAAACACTTCAGTTTTACAAATAAAGAGCCATCATCAATAATAAATGATAAATACATCAATAAATCAATCCAAAAAAATTAATAATAAATAAAACATTTTCTACTTACCGACTGCAGCACCGGGATCCCTCCAACAGCGTGCTGGGATGCCCCCCTCAGTGTGTCTCTATCTCTCTCTGTCTGTGTGTCTCATTCTCTATCTTTCTGACAGGGAGGTAGAGGGGAGAAGGAGATGAAGGGGAGTAAAGGAGATTTTGGGGGGGGGGGGGGGGAGAAGGAGATTTTGGGGGCGGGGGGAGAAGGAGATTTTGGGGGGGGGGAGAAGGAGATTTGGTGGGGGGGGGGGAGAGAAGGAGATTTGGTGGGGGGGGGGGGAGAGAAGGAGATTTGGTGGGGGGGGGGGGAGAAAAGAGAAGGAGATTTGGTGGGGGGGGGGGAGAAAAGAGAAGGAGATTTGGTGGGGGGGGGGGAAAGAGAAGGAGATTTGGTGGGGGGGGGGGAGAGGAGGAGATTTGGTGGGGGGGGAGGAGATTTGGTGGGGGGAGGAGGAGAAGGAGATTGGGGGGGGAGAAGGAGATTTGGGGGGGGAGGAGAAGGAGATTGGGGGTGGGGGGGGGAAGGAGAGGAGAAGGGGGAGGGAGGCTGAACAGGCCGGGCCCGAGACTTCGGGCAGGGCCCGTCCCCAGCACCAAATTTACAGGTAGGTGGCGTTGGGGGGGGGGTGGTGGGAGGCGGGTCGGGGGGCAGGAGGGAGGGAGAGGGAGGTCAGGTCGGATCCAGTCCGGAGGTGGCGGGGGGTGGAGCGGGAGTCGGTCCGGTCCGGGGGGGGTGGGGGGGTGGGTGTCGGAGGCGGGGCGGTGGGGGGGGAGCGGGTGTCGAGTCCGGAGGCGGGTGTCGGGTCCGGCCCGGGGCGGGGGAGCAGGTGTCGGGTCCGTGGGAGGAGCCTTATTCACGCAGCCCCAGTGAGGCCATTGGGCCAGGGCTAGGGGCTGCGTGCTTTGGGCCCCTCCCACACAGTTTCGGGCTACTGCACTTGTGTGCCCACTGTAGCGCGCATGTGCAGAGGTCCCGGCACTGTTTTCAGCGCAGGGACCTGGCTCCGCCCCCTACAGCTCCTGCTGCGCTGCGCCGAGGGCCAGAGGACCTGCAGGGAGGTGGAGAATACGGAGGGTTTTTTTAGGCGCACTTTGTGGCGCGAAAAACGGGAGTCCAGGTCGGGACTGCGCCGTTCTAGGCACGGCTCGAAACTTGGGCCCTATATCCTTATCCGGCTTCTGGAACTTAAAGGCGTAAACTGTTCTAAAAGTACTGTGGTTTTAAAGATATATTCATGTATACTTTGATTCCATACCTCACTGTTGGCTTTGTTTCTATGGCACATAAAGTGGGGAAGAAATTGAGCCGTATTGCACCTGTTTAATATGGACACGAATTCCAACTTCGGGCACAAGCATTTTGCACCCCAAGGACACCTGAAAATCTTCCAACTCACTATTGGCTCAGGCCATTTTTCAGGCATTCCTGGTGCTCACCTAAAACCACTGTTGGGCTGCTCATTTACGTATACGGGCCTGCCCACAGTGCAGGTCCATGCAACAGAGCTGGTCTCCAGTCGTCATGGTTAATCCTTGTCACTGGACCAAGACCTAGCTCTGTCAAGTTTGGTGGCTGGTGTGCAAAGGCCACTAAACGTTAAAAAAATCCACGCACAGGCATCTTCCACCCTTCAATATGTAGTTTGGGACCTGGAATATTAGGTCCTTCATTGAAACACCTGTGAACTCATCCCTTTTTGACATGGAAGGAAGTCTTCCTCGATACGAGGGACTGCCCATGATGATGATTACACATATATGGTGCCTAACACCTGCTTTCCCCAGCGAAATTGGATACCGTTGAGCAGGACAGGCTCTAGGAACCCTGCACTGTAGCTTCAGACTCTGTTCCATTTGGCTGCTCACTCAGGCTAAACCAAATATTGTATAGTTTCAGTATCCTGTTGGACCTTGAGCCAAGTTTCAAACCCCACATCTAGTCTATCACCTGATTACAGCTCATTTCTGTAACGTCCGCCTTCGCTCCTACCTCATACCCATCGGCACTGAAACACACATCCATGTCTGTGCCACTAGCAAGCTCTCAACTTCTCCAATACATGTATGGTGCCTAACATCTGCTTTCCCCAGTGAAATTGGATACTGTTGAGAATTCTTTGAGAATGTAACGAACAGGGTGGATAAAGGGGAACCAGTGGATGTGGTATATTTGGACTTCCAGAAGGCATTTGACAAGGTGCCACACAAGGATATTGCACAAGATAACAGTTCACGGGGTTGGGGGTAATATATTAGCATAGAAAGAGGATTGGCTAACGAACAGAAAACAGAGAGTAGGGATAAATGGTTCATTCTCGGGTTGGCAATCAGTAACCAGTGGGGTGCCGCAGGGATCAGTGCTGGGACCCCAACTATTTACAATCTATATTAACGACTTGGAAGAAGGGACTGAGTGTAACGTCGCCAAGTTTGCTAACGATACAAAGATGGGAGGAAAAGTAACGTGTGAGGGGGACACAAAAAATCTGCAAAAGGACAGACAGGCTAAGTGAGTGGGCAAAAATTTGGCAGATGGAGTATAATGTTGGAAAGTGTGAGGTCATGCACTTTGGCAGAAAAAAATCAAAGAGCAAGTTGTTATTTAAATAGAGAAAGATTGCAAAGTGCTGCAGTACAGCGGGACCTGGGGGTACTTGTGCATGAAACACAAAAGGATAGTATGCAGGTACAACAAGTGATCAGGAAGGCCAATGGTATCTTGGTCTTTATTGCAAAGGGGATGGAGTATAAAAGCGGGGAAGTCTTGCTACATTGGTATTGGTGAGGCCACACCTGGAATACTGTGTACAGTTTTGGTTTCCATATTTACGAAAGGATATACTTGCTTTGGAGGCAGTTCAGAGAAGGTTGCCTTGTGAGGAAAGGTTGAGTAGGTTGAGCTCGCACTCATTGGAATTCAGAAGAATGAGAGGTGATCTAATCGAAACTTGTAAGATTATGAGGGGGCTTGACAGGGTGGATGCAGAGAGGATGTTTCCACTGATGGGGGAGACTAGGACTAGAGGGCATAATCTTAGAATAAGTGACCGCCCATTAAAACTGAGACGAGGAGAGAAATTTCTTCGGAGGGTTGTGGATCTGTGGAATTCGCTGCCTCAGAGAGCTGTGGAAACTGGGATATTGAATAAATTTAAGACAGAAATAGATAAGTTTCTTAAATGATAAGGGAATAAGGGGTTATGAAGAGCGGGCAGGGAAATGGATCTGAGTCCATGATTGGATCAGTCATGATCATATTAAATGGCAGAGTAGGCTCAAGGGGCCGTATGGCGTACTCCTGCTCCTATTTCTTATGTTAACACACTCCTTCCTAGATACCTGAGCTCAACCGTTGACAAACTCCAACTCACCCAGAACTCCATCCTCCACATCCTATTCCATAAGATGTTCCACTGACGTGTTTGACGAACTCCACTAGCTCCCATCCCAGGTGTGGCTCTCTGCTTATCTGATTTCAACAGGATAGCAGTCGGGCTGCCGTGGCATAACGTCCCTTGGTTCCTACTCCCCTTCACTATCCACAGATGCCTACTGGAAACGAAACATGTGGACATCTGATGATCACAGTATCGGGTTCAGATGTGACATCATCTCCTCCCCCTTTCCCTATGGTCAGTACTCCTTGGGTTCCAAAAAATGAACAGCAGCTATAGAACCATACCCGAGCAGGAATCAACACCTTCCGTCAAGGAGGAAGGAAGAAAAATTGGCAAAAGCAAACAAATGTTTGCAGCATTTCTTTCTCATTTGTGATCTCCGTTTTAATCTTTTTATTAACATTTTCAGCTACAGATGGAGCTCAGTATCAAACTGCTGCAGCTCAGGAATCCACAAAAGAAAGCAATGAGAGAGAGATTGATGATGCCCTGAATCGCTGGGTAAGAATTTATTATGAAGCTTGGGTACTATTAAGTTTGCAGATGTCCTATCAAAAAACTGTATAATCAAAAGTTAAATTAGTGTTCATATGGATCAGTTAAAACAGTCACGAGATTCAAAATGAGTTCACAGCAAGTGCATTATGTTTTTTTTTATTATTCACCAAATTATACCTTGTATTTCTGTCAACAGTTAGGAGAACAGCTAGGACAGTTGGTTCCGACCAGTGGTGTAGATGTTGTGGAGTTGGAAGATGAGGGAGTGTGTATACGATTTAGTCCATTGATGACAGCAGCAGGTGAGTAAATAACTGTAGATATTTTTATAAGTTTATGTTTTGCAGGAAGAATTTGTCTTCATTGTGTAAATACTTCAATTTATACATTTTTAGTACCATTGAGTTAGCATAAGGTTAGCAGGGCTGTTCTACATTAAGTTATTTCTTTTTGCACTGATAGAAATTGTAATTATACAGGGCATTGGTGAGGCCACACCTGGGACCCAAGTTTCCACATGATTTGCGCCTGATTTTTAGGAGCAACTGGTGGAGAACAGACTATCTTAGAAATTGCAATTCTCCACATTTTTTTTTCTGCAGTTCTAGTCAGGTAGAACAGTTCTACTTTGGAACAGAATTTTTTCTTCAAAAGGGGGTGTGTCCGGCCACTGACGCCTGATTTCAAAGATTCCACAGTGAAAATGTACTCCAAACTAAGTTAGAATGGAGCAAGTGAAGATTTTTGTAGAACTGAAAAAACCTGTTCTACACATTAAAAAATCAGGCGCAGGTTACAAAATAGGCGTCCAGAACGAGGTGTGGGGGGGGGGAGGGGGGGAAGGGAACTCATTAAATTCTACAATAAATCCTTATTTATACTTCTACAATATTATACAAATAAATCCAACCTGAATAAACATTTATAAGCAAAGAAAAGATTAAATAAACCATCTTCCTACCTGTGTGAAAGTGCTTCAGGCACGGAGAATGCTGCAGGCGTTCGTTCCCGTGGGGGGGGGGGGGGAGAGAGAGAGGAGGAGGGGAGGGGAGAGGAGAGGAGAAGGAAACGGCTGTTTCGTTCCCGTGGAGGGGAGGGGGGGGGGGGGAGGGAACAGCCGTTTCGTTCCCGGGGAGGGGGGTAAGGGAACAGCCGTTTTGTTCCTGGGGGGGAGGAGACAGTGAGAAGGCTGCAAGTGCTGATGGCAATGTGCTTTTATTAAAAAATGTTCAAAAATTAAACAGCTACAAAGAACTACAAAAATGGCCGAGTGGCAATGTTTTTTTCACACTGAGCATGTGCGAATGCTCCAACGCGCACGCGCAGCGTTGCCGGCAGGAAAAAAACTAATTTAAATAGTACCCGCCCCCTCCCACTTACAAAATCGGCGCGAGTGTAGGCTCCGCCCCCCTGGGCGCCGCGCCAGGCAGACAAGGAGCTGCAGAACGCTCCAGAATTGCGAGGTTTTTTTTCGGCACGAAAAACGGGCGCCCAGCTCGGAGGGGCGCCTGTTTTTTATCGTGTGGAAACTTGGGCCCCTGGAGTACTGCGTACAGTTCTGGTCACCTTACCTAAGGAAATACATACTTGCCTTAGAGGGAGGTTCACTAGGCTAATTCCTGGGATGAGGGGATTGTCCTATGAGGAGAGATTGAGTAGACTCGGCCTATATTCCCGAGAACTTAGAAGAATGAGAGGTGATCTAATTGAAACATATAACATTCTTAAGGGGCTGGACAGGGTTAATGCTGTGAAGATGTTTCCCCTGGCTGGGGAATCTAGAACATGGGGTCACAGTCTCAAAATAAGAGGTTGGCCATTTAGGATTGGGATGAGGAGAAATTTCTTAACTCAAAGGGTTGTGAATCTTTGGAATTCTCTACCCCAGAGAGCTGTGGATGCTCAGTCGTTGAGTATATTCAAGACAGAGGTTGATAATTTTGGGGGAATTAAGGGATATGGGGATAGTGCGGGAAGGTGGAGTTGAGGTAGAAGATCAGTCATGGTGGAGCAGGCTCAAAGGGCCGAATGGCCTACTTCAGCTCCTATTTCTTATATTTTTATATTTTAATTCTTATGCACCAGAAATCTTTCCTTTTAGAAAGAGATAGAGAGGACTTTCCAAGCATCAAATAGTCTGGATTCAATGTCCGATAACAGCGAGAGGACAGTGTTGTTATAATCCACTGCAGCATCCAGTCTCCTATACTCAAATGGGCCCTGAGGTTTATAAACAGGTGTTGTACACAGTATTGAATTACTTGAATTCATATCTGGATAATACCTTGGCTGAGTGAAGATTTGTCTGAACCATTTTTGCTAATATCAATTCTGATGCTGATTCTAATAGCCTTCTGCAATATACAGTGTCTACCAAAATATTAGGAGAGGGACCATACATGCTCCTCTGCAACGGTTCCAACAATGCCAGCACTGATCTTGCATGAACAAATTATCCGGATTTTAACTAGTAATGACCTCTAATCCCATGACCATTTCTCTTAGACTTCATTACTTCTCATCATTCTACTGGCTAAAATAATGATGAACTTTCTGGTGCATCTATCAGTGCAATTCAGATATTTAAATCTAGTATCAAATTGTCACATTCTGTCAGGAAATTTGCTTCTCCAGTTTAGCTGTACTGCATATTAGCAAAAAGATTATTGTATATTGTTTTTGTTTTAAATGGGCCCTTTCTATATAAAAATGGGATTGCAGAATGTAATGATACAGTATAGCTACCAAGCTTAATACACGAGCATTGAGAATTCACTATTTTCGACTAAGTGGGAGACTGAAAATAAATTACTTGTTGCATAAGCTTCATAATTCCAAAGTATTTTGTCATTACACTACTGCCAGCTATCCTGTGAACATTTGGAGTTTCTCAAAATGAGATTTTAGGCTTTTTTTTAATATAGTCCTGAACACCAAACCAGAACATGTGGATGAATTGGCTGAATGCCTGAAAGCAAAAATTCCAATTCTAATTAGCACCGGAGAACTTCGAGAAGAATTTAAACAGGAGGTTTACCGGACAGCTGGTCTGACCTACATCGAAGATCTGAGTTGGCCTGGATTAGGTGCTGTACGGTAGGTCTTTCACAAATGTGTTTATCCAAAAATATTTTTCTGAAAATGGCCTATGAAAATATGCATTATTGCAATTATAACAGCAAGAATAAGCAGAATGTACATAGTCCCACATTATGCACTGGTAACATTTTTTTTAAATAGCTTAAGGGATATTGATAGATTCACTTGATTTAAACGCAAGTGAAATCATACTTTCAGGACGTGGCTTTTTAATGGTTTTGGAATAAAAAATAATCTTTTCCGTCAAACAAAATTAAACGATAACCTGGTTAGTTTAGTTAAAAAAAGAATTATTGAAACTCTACACACCGTTGACATTTTCTTTGTTTCTCTGCCTGTGATGGCAATGGTTTCCATTAGTTCTGGCACATTAAATTATCACTTACCATAGTAATATAGGTCCTCTACCAACCTGCCCCCGCCACACAGTACTGTTTCCCCTTCCCCTGATTATCAAAATCCACAACGAGGCCTTGAACAACATGGACCATTTTCCATACCTCGGGAGCTGACTGTCAACAAGGGCAGAAGTCGATGAAGTCCAACACCGCCTTCAGTGTGCCAGTGCGGCCTTTGGTCACCTGAGGAAGAGAGTGTTTGAAGACCAGGACCTCAAACCCGGCACTAAGCTCATGGTCTACAGAGCAATAGTGATAACCGCCCTCCTATATGCTTCAGAGACATGGACTATGTACAGCAGGCACCTCAAAACACTGGAGAAGTACCACTAACGCTGCCTCCGCAAGATCCTGCAAATCCATTAGCAGGGTAGGTGCACCAACAATCAGTGTTCTTGCTCAGGCCAACATCCCCAGCATCGAAGCATTGATCATGCTCGATCAGCTCTGATGGACGGGCCACATCGTCCGTATGCCTGATACGAAACTCCCAAACCAAGCGCTTTACTTGGAGCTCTGACACGGCAAGCGAGCCCCAGGTGGGCAGAGAAAATGCTTCAAGGACAGCCTCAAAGCCTCCTGGGAAAAAGTGCAACATCCCCACCGACACCTGGGAATCCCTGGCCCAAGACTGCTCAAAGCGGAGGAGGAGCATCCGGGAAGGCGCCTACCACTTCGAGCCTCTTCGCCGGGAGCACACACAGTGGAAGAAGCGCATGACAACCCAAGCACCCCACCCACCCGTCCTTTCAACCACCGTCTGCCCCACCTGTGACAGACTGTAGATCCCGCATCGGACTCATCAGTCACCTGAGAACTCATTTTTAGTGTGGAAGCAAGTCATCCTAGACTCCGAGGGACTGCCAAAGAAGAGAAGATAAATACAGTTCTTCTTGCTTCCAAACTCAGGCCCTGGAGGTTAAAAATATTAAAGTAAATAATAAAATGGGCTGTGAAATTAGCACAAACTGCAATTTATAATAATCATCATAGGCAGTCCCTCAAAATCAAGGAAGACTTGCTTCCACTCTAAAAATGAATTCTCCAGGTGATTGTACAGATCAATACAGGAATTACAGTTTCGGTCACAGGTGGGACAGACAGTCGTTAAAGGAAAGGGTGGGTGGGATGGGACAGGTTTGCTGCACGTTCCTTCCACTGTCTGCGCTTGGTTTCTGCATGCTCTCGGCGATGAGACTCGAGGTGCTCAGCGCCCTCCCGGATGCTCTTCCTCCATTTAGGGCAGTCTTGAGCCAGGGATTCCCAGGTGTCGGTGAGGATGTTGCACTTTATCAAGGAGACTTTGAGGATGTCCTTGAAACATTTCCTCTGCCATCCTAGGGCTCGCTTGCCGTGTAGGGGTTCCGAGGAGAGCGTTTGCTTTGGGAGTCTCGTGTCGGGTATGCAGACAATGTGGCTCATCCAACAGAGCTGGTAGAGTGTGGTCAGTGCTTCGATGCTGGGAATGTTGGCCTGATCGAGAACACTGACGTTGGTGTGTCTATCCTCCCAGTGGATTTGCAGGATCTTACGGAGGCAGCGCTGGTGGTACTTCTCCAGTGCTTTGAGGTGTCTCCTGTATATGGTCCACGTCTCTGAGCCATATAGGAGGGTGGGTATCACTAGTGTAGACCATAGGTTTGGTGCCAAATTTGAGGTCCTGGTCTTCAAAAACACTTTTCATCAGACGACCGAATGCTGCGACGGTACCCGAGAACTTATACTGCTCAGATAACTGCAGTTCTTTAGATTATAATCAATATGAAGTACAAAATTGGCCACCATGTCCATAAATCTCTTCCTACAATTAATTAATTCAAATACCAGGAAATGCTTTTATTTCTACATTAATAAATATCAAACATTGTTCTTCCTCTGGTCAGCTTAAAAGAGGTGTTTTTTGACATCATTGCATTGCATTTACAATTCCTATGGATGTGCTGAGAAATTTAATGGCCCTGAAATCCCGGTTGTTTCTTCCCGCGGGCGTTCGACTAAAAATAGGAGAAAAGATGCGCACTTAACTTTTGGTCGAATGCTCGCCAGAGATCCCGGACTCGAGGCCTCCTCTTGTTGCACACGGAGCGGAGTCACTTGGGCCTGGACACCAAATCATGGTAAAGTATTTTCTCATTCATAATAAGTTTCCATAAGTTCAAAACTCCTATTACTATGAATGAGAATCACACCCAAACACTACATTAAACATTTTTTTTAAAACTCAAATACATTATAGAAATTAAAGTTTTAAAAAAAAAAGAAATGTTTTTGGAAAATAAAATTTGCCGAATTTAAAAAAAAAAAATAACCTGAGTGGGCAGGGTTTTTAACAAAAATGTATTTTAAAATTTTATTTTAATGTTTTTAAATTCTTACGCTGGTAAAAGCAGGCTATGTGCCTGCTTTTACCAGGCACAAGAGTTTTAAGGACACTCGCAGGGCAAGAGATGGGCAAATAGCCCAATCTCTGCTGTGGTACTGTCCTTCTCCCCAAGATGCAGAGGATCTGTCAAGCCAGAAACTTGACAGATCGGAAAAGCCTGTTTTCAGCGCATGCGTATTACACGCTGAAAACCGGCTTTTATGATGCCTTCCTGGGTCCATACGGACCAGGGTAGGCTGGAATTTCAGGGCCAGTCTTTTAATCACTTTTTTTAAGTTGAGGGGATGTGGAGGGAAGCACTTTGAATCCTCCCTGACTTTCCTAGCGCTTTAAACATAAATATGAAATGGTAAGTTTGAACAACTCCTTTGTTGTCTCTTGGTAGTTGAGTTTAAATTATAATATTGAACTGTGTAAATTATCTGCAGGTATGAAATTAGCAATGAAGAAACTGACCCAGAAAAACAGCTAATAACGATGGAAAAAATTGCTACTGGATTGCTAAAGAAATTGAAGGATCTTGACTCCGATCTGATGTTCTCAACAGGTCAGAAAGCCCTTCTATCTATAGGATAAAATGTGTAAAGCAAATTAGCTAGAAGATGGCACAAGCCGATTCTATTGTATTCCATCATGCAGCGAGTTTGACTGAGTTTCTCTAACTGAACTTCCAACCTCAGTCATGCTGCTATGGGAAAGTACCAAGAGGAGATCACAAACATCCGAGCAAAGGAGGGGAATCTCATTGTAGAAGGATCAAGTGCAAGACAGCAGTCAGCAGGTGAATGAAGAAACGTGGGAGAAGATCTAATGGGGTCCAACTGGGATCTCCATTTCTGTTCTAAATTTCCAACTCCAAAAAAAGTTAACATTTAGCTTAACGCAAATAAATTCTTATTTTTGTTTTGCTAATGTCACATCTTCTATTGTTGGACAATATTTTAAGATGGCGTGTACCAAAAAAGTAAACCTTTATATTTAGCTTGTGGATAAACATGGCAACTTCTGCTGGTACAGAAGTATTTGTTTCTCCTAACCTGAATCCTTCTCAGCAGAAGCCAACAGCTCAGATTTGGGTGTCGTTCTATAGAAAGAGTGTCCCTCCAATACCTTGCATTTCTTCGCTTGTGAGCCTAGATTGTAAGCATCAATGTAGGATGGAGGAAGGCACCATAACTTTGTCCTCATGTGACACAATACTAGTGCACTTGCATCAGGATTCACTGGATAGTGATCAACAAGGGAACCATGATTGCTCGCTCACATTATACTCCTTAGCCCAGGGATGTTTAGGTCAGTTGTACCAAGCCCACCAGCGGAAAACAACATATGATTTTATTTATTAACATGGAAATAAAAGCAATTTGTGGTATTTGCACTAGTTCATTGTAGGAAAGGACTTCTGGCCAATTTTAAACTTCATATTGATTATAATCGAAAGAAATGCAGTTATTTGAGGAGCATTATAGTTGTAGTTTGTGCAACTTTTATTATTTACTTTAATACTTTGAACCTGCAGGGCCTGAGTTTGGAGGAGAGAAGAACTGCATTTATATTGGTATGGTAACTGATAATTTAGATGTTCCAGAGCTAGTGGAAACCATTGCAGCCATAGGCAGAGAAATAGAGGAAAGTTCAAAGGTATGTACAGTTTCAATCATTCTTTTTCAACCAAACTAATTTTGTTTGATGGAAAAGATCATTTTCTGTTCCAAAACCATGCTTCGTTTTGTATATTAATGGCTCCGATAGTCTTTTAAAACCTTATTAAAATGCACCCTAACACTCTAGCATTAGTGACAACTTTAAAAGTGTATTTTCAAACTAAATTGTACATAAATTCTGAATATGTTATCTTATTCTAACCTAAACCCACCAAGATTTGCATATCTATTTTAGAATACCTATATTATACGCATCTACCCGCCCCCGGACAGGTGTATTTAAGTAAGCACTGTTGCAGTTTCCAACTGTAGTCAAATCCAGTCACAGTGATTGATGCGGCTACTATAACCAATTTCCTATTTGTATTACTGCTCCGTGCTGCTCATCCTTCCTGGAAAACTGCTTGTACTCCATGGATTATACTTTACCAGTCAGCTATTTAAAACTATCACACAATGCTGCTGTTTGGTAATATTGCGGACCAGCACTTTGAACACAGCGCTGTGTTCAGAGCGCCGGTTCGGAACTGATCAAAACATTGTTCTTTAAAATGGAGGCTGAAGGGAAAGGGTGTTTAAAGTGCTGCTTGGAGGTGAGCAATCTGGTTTGGATTCTGGGTACCTTCCTCTCCAGCATCTTAACATTTCCACATGTTTGTTTCTACGAAATAGTCAGTACCGAGCTATATAAGCATGGAATGTACCACTTTCAATGCAATGTGGTCTTGGAATTTAAACATTGACCCTTCCATTGTGGATTACTACAAGCCGATTCTACTGTATTCCACTATCACTCCTTGAATGGGCTAAACCAGGACTTTTCCTTTACTTGGTTGAATTAGTCTGTGGTTGAATATAGCAGACACATTTAAGGTTTCTGAAAATCTACTGTGTGGTGAAAAAACTACTTAAACATTTATTACTAATGCCAATCATAATTCTCCCTTCTTGTATTTGTTTTGAAGTTATTGGAGAACATGACGGAAATAGTCCTTAAAGGAATTGTTGAAGCAGAGCAACAGTTGCAGAAGGCCAATGAAGCTAAGCTCCTTGAAGAAGTAAATACAAATACCGCCAGATTATATTTGATACATTTTGATGAAACACTTCAATGTACTAGATTATATCACATGTTCATTAGGAACAAAATTGTTGATAATGTCGAATTGCACTTTTAAATAGAATACTTTTTAAAAGTGTTTTTACATTTAGCAATCTCTTGCTGGTATTTGTTTAAGTAAAACCTTCAAAATAACTATATTTGCAAAAATCACTCGGTGTGCAGTTATACTGCCACTTTTCAGTGATTCAAAAGTGACGATAGTTCCAGAGCCACGTGCAGTAGAACATTACAGTGTCAAACTAGATTTTTTTTAAATGCCCTGAGACCCCTGGACACTATCATCATGCTCTCAAAACATTTGCAGGTTAGGAATATGTGTTTGCATGTTGCTATCTACTAATTCCAAAAGCTTGATTTGGAGCCAAACTGGGTGCCACCAGGCTGGAATCAATTGCATACCTATGGGTTTCTGACTAGTAGCTATATTATAAGCATAAGCCTAAAATGCACATTATTTGTGTTTTTAAAAAAAATAAATCTGATAGCAGATAAAACTAAATATTTAACAAAACTTATTGTCAACTAATGCAACATCTCACAGATGCAATTTTTGAATTTGTGATATTGTTGCATGACTGGTTAGGAATATCTGCAGTGGAAAGCAAAATGCAATGAGCACTAAGGTGAATTATTAAAAGTGATCTACTGTTTGGAATTATTTGAACTGGTTTCCGTTCTGGTCCTGTTTACTTACTTTATCAGTAAAACATTTTTTTAACATACATACAAATTCTAATAAATGCCAATCAGTGAGTAGAGAATAATGAATAGCTAGTAATGATTACAGGTTATCATTGGGGGCATAATGATCTAATTGCAGGTTCAGATGACCACAGGAAGCCAGAATCCTTTAGCTATCATTTTTATCTTTGAGATTAAATTAAAATCACACACTAGTATTTAATTTATAATAAATTCTAATTTATTGTAGAATTGTATTTAAAAGAAATTCTGCCAGTAACGATGGTTGATGTGTGATAGCATTCATACACAAGAAGATAGTTAACAATTAAAATGTACGTATTTGCACATTAGAGTTGATTAGAGAAATTGTGCATCCAGCACAAATAAGCTTTTAATAAGTAGAACAGTACAAGAAGCAAGATTAAATGATGGAACCATGAAAATAATAGACAATTGTATTTTTATTTGTGCACTTATTGTCCTTTCACATTCTACCTTTTCAGGGAATTCTGCGCCAGATTCCTGTAGTTGGATCAATGCTTAATTGGTTATCCCCAGTTCAGAGCTTAATTAAAGGAAGATCATTCAATCTGGCAGGAGGTGAGTTATCAATTCTAAGTTTTGTTCCATTTTAACATATTTCCCATTTATTAAATTTTACTCAGTGCATACGTTTGTTTTGCTTAAAGATTTTGCTCACGATTTGTCAAAGAATTTAATATTGCAACACAGTTTTTTGACACGGGTGTAAACAAACTGTTTCAATGTAAATGATGGATCTAGAGCAAAAAACTTTTAATATCACCCATTATTATAAAACTCCTGAAAACGGGCTAAAATGAAACCCAGGACCAAGTGTTGTCAGATTTCCCCTTTCCTCAACTTCAAAAACTCTGCTGCATGTTTATTTTGTTGCCAATTTTCCTCTCCTGAAGGGAACTGACTTCTGCTAGATATGGTACAGTCGGTCAGCCTCCAGTACTGTGGCCATTCTGTGTGTGTGTCTAGCTAATGTGTTGAGAGACTATTGGACTGGGGGCACTGCAGCCCAGCTGGACCCTGTCCATACACATGCACTTTCCAACAAGAGTTACTGGAAATCTTGACTTTTTTCTGCATATCCAGGATGCTAGTGAATTACTGCACCCTTGCGACACCCATCTCAACACAGACCAGTCAGTAATTGAACCTGGAGCCTTTTGATATTTATGCTGCTTACCATGATGTTTACCAAGTGAACCATTAGAACAGCGTCCTTTCCCATGTTACTGAGCAGAATAGGACTAGTCTGTTGGAAAAATTATACGTCACAGTTTTGCTGTGTTGGTTAGAAATTGATTGATCAGAATTTTCACACACATGTTGTGACAGGAAATATCTGATGTCTCAATCCTTTATTCCTGATTATATTATCAACTGTGGCTCAGTGGGTATCGCCTGCAAGTCAAGAAGTTGTGGGTTCAAATTTCACTCCAGAGACTTGAGCACAAAAATCTAGGTTGATACTCCAGTGCAATACTCAGCCTTTTACTGCAAGAGAGCTTGAACTCCATTTGTTTTCATTACATTTTTGGCAACAATTCAAAATCACTTTGCTCAAATTTCTCTGCATCTCGAGCCAAGTGATTTCAGATTCCAATCACCAACTACAGCCCCCCCTGGTGGTGTATGCCAGCTGAAAGGTCGACTGTTTTCTGAATTGTTTTAAAACTGATTATGTTGTAATCTTAAAGCATTGTTACTCAATGCACAGCCAAACTGTGTCCCTCACAAATCTCTGTTGCAGCCCCTGGAAGATTCCCAATTTTCTGCCATCAGTCCTACTAGCACAGGGCTGCCCAAAAATATAGATACTTCCTGCAGCCCACTTGGAAAAAACAGAACCTCCACTTAAAATAAGAAACAGATTTTTTTTTGAGTTGCAGTTATTCAGGAGAGAATTACAAATTGCTATCCAGGTTCCATAAAATGTATAGGTAAGGATATACATTTGATTGGGACTTCAAAAATCTAAAAACTATGCATTCACATTGTTCCAGTTTGGAACTTGGCAAAAGATAGCAACTGTAGTCCTCCCACCACCACCACTGCTCCTGCAGCAACCTGATGCTGGCTTTGAGAGGCTGCAATTGTGATAGTGGTACCCCTGTTTAAACATTACTATGCCTATTTCAAGGTGAAATAAAATACAACTACTCAAACATTGAGTGATTTCATCACATTTTGATTATTATAGAATAGAAATATAACTTGTGGCTGAACTGGTATTATTGTACCTTAATTTAAAATATACAACTATTTAAAAAAAAATCATTCTATATAAAACTGGAAGTTCTTTATAATTTTGCATATCGTTTTGTTGAAAACGTAGATACAAAGAGGGTGTTGAGTTTTTTTTCATAATGAGCTTAAATGAAAAGTCGGTAATAAATACAACAATTGTCCATAAGTTTTCCCCCGTCCTGATCCTCTTCCTGTTCAGTTTCCAGTCACTAACCACCACCTTCTGAAACACTCAGACATTTCTCGATGTAATGAGCACTGCTGGTGGTGAGCAGTATACCCAGCACCAAACAGAAATCTGATTTAAAACTTTGGCTCTAAATCTATTCATGTTTAAATTTGTTTAAATTACACATCATTGGCCTTGTGCATTTAATCATCAAAGGTGACTTTTGCAGAATTTTCGAACAATGAATGTTGCCATTTGTGCAGGTTCATATTTACTAACATTTTTCCCCACTTTATTTTCTCCTATGTTTATCCTGATGTTTTTCAGGTTCTCTGGAGTCAACAGCTAACCTATATGAACAGAAAGCCCAGGCCCCGCGAGGAACCCCACCACCAACACCAACACCTGGCACCAAATGCAAGTCACCAGGTATGTTGCCTTTTTTATTTTTCTCGTTCTTGAAGATATGCAGTGAGACAGCTGCACAGATAGTAATCTAGATTTTCTTGATTTAAAAAAAATAGAAGTAAGCCACTTTGTTGAAAAGTTGAACCCAGTGAATAAGAACATGTTGTCTCACTGCCTCTGGAGTGAGTTGGAATTCTGCACTAAACTTAAGGAAATAGTGTAAATTGAGATATTGAAAGACAGTGAATCTTGAAATGTTAAACAACGATTTTTGCTTAAAAGCTAAGAATCTAAATACCTAACCCACACATCACTATACAACATGAAAATAAGCCCAAAACCAATAAAGGTTAGATTTATAATTTTAGTGTCATTCAGATTATAGGAGTATTTGTTTTGATTCCAGTGGTAAGTATAGTGTGATATTGATACGTTTGAAAAATGAAGGGAGAAATCAATTTACTTAAAATGCTGTTATGAATATGCAATAAAAAATAGGAGTATCTCTCATCAGCATATGATCACTGTACAACATATTGTCATGTTACCCTACAATATTAAGGCTAGTACCCAATCCCGGATTATTCCCTGGGGAGTTGACAAACTTGAGAATCAACTGAGTTGCTCATATGCACCTCTTAACAGTTACAATCACTTGTCCACCTATTTGGTGAACAGTGTGTGCAAGCCAGAGTAACCTGTCCTAGGCTAAAGCTGCTCTTAGACAGCTACGCAGAAGTATGCAAGAAACCTCAGGGATGACCAGTGAGGTTTTTTTTAGCTTCCACTTAGTGGCAATGCAGAGATCATGCACTCTACACAGGGGGAATCTTGAAAATAACAGCATATTTTCTTAGCCATTAACGTGCAAGAATGGATTCTTGCCTAATATTGAAGTGTTATTGTAGCACACATGCTAGTTTAATGTATATATTGCAATGTTTATCTTAATAGGACAGAAACTGTTTAGAAAGTCTTCCAGGACTTCTGCCTCCGATATGGTCAGTGAAATTTCTTCAGTGGGTCACACGGAAGAAATGGAAACATCTCAAACTATCACTGAAACAACTAGACTCGAGTTTGAAAATGACGTCCACAAAAGCTCTGAATCTTCCACTCAGCTGAATGGTGATTTGGAGCTTCTGGGCCCAAAACTGCCTGAAGAAAAACCTGATACAAATGGTGTCACCGTACAGGAGGTTCACCAGACCCCTGCACCAGCAGAAGCTGAGGATTTGGAGAAAGAAAATCTTAGATAAAGCAAAAAAAAAAACCTTTTAGCAGTAAGACTTTGGACACAGAAAAAGCACATGGTCCAGTATTTGGGATAACATGGAACCTTTACTAATGTGAACTGTGCCATGTGATAGCACAGTAAGGATACTACTGTTGTATGCCTTTAATTAGGATTTTGCACATTGCTGTCATATGACTAGAAATTTCAATTGTCGTGTCTGTTTCCCACAGCAGGTTGTAATTGAAAGATTGATTTAAAATGTTGATTGCAAATTATCTCTAAAATGTTGATCCTAATTGGAATCTGGCAAGTGGGCTGAATCTCAAGTGCAATTCTGTTTTCTGTAGAATACTAAGAAATCTCCATGTTTCCTTCCTTACACAGCCTGACTCTAACTACACTTGCAATACAATGAAGTATTCTATCACCCCATGAATATGGGTTAATTTGTAGTTATAATTTTGTTTAAAATTAGTAAACCTTTACTATTGCTGTCAATATTTAATTGGGTGGGGATCATTTTATTTTTGTTCATTTTGCACATTGATGGTTTAGTCCTTTAATAATTAATTGTACCACCCACTATGTACATCTCTTAATTTAAAAAAAACTCAAACCTTGATGCTTGAATGTAATTTAAGCTTCAAGCAACAAAAAAACATAACTTAATTGTGTTTGGATTTTTAGTTGAATAAAATCTGTTTGAGAAATGTGATTCTGGCTGATTACATTTTGAAAGTATACTTTTCAGATTTAATGGGCCTAAATTTGTAGTTGGAACAATGAAAGAAGGGGGATCCCCATTCATGCTTAGGGTGAATCTGTATGGATAAAAACGCACCAAATAAATTAAATGGTATTTTAAATGCAATTTTCTTTTATTAACTCTCATGCTGGTAAAAGCAGTTATGACTGCTTTTATCGGGTTTAAGAATTTCACAGGCTATTTGCCAACTCCTGCCCAGCAAATGCCTAACACTCCACCCACGAATGCCCTTTCTGAAGGTGGTTACAATCTGTCAAGAAGATGTTTACACACCGCAAGCCCTGGAAAATACATATTTGAACAGCCTTGGAGGAATCGGTATGACAGGATGTCTTGCTGGATTGAACACAGCAAAAGTGACTGTAACCACCAACCCTCCTGTAAATAAGCAAGAAGAACAGGTATTGATGTAGGCTTTAGGGGAGTATTCCATTTTACTGCCTTGCCACCATGCAATTACTACCAATATTGTGCTTGCTCTGCAACAGAAGGCACACAGGTTGTCCAAAAGGCTACATCACACAAGAAAGTCAAAGTAATTTATTTTAATTCTTATTCAGTACATAATTGACAAATATACTAGTACACTCACCAGATTTTAATGGTGTGAGTAAAATAATCAGCACTTAAATATTTCCTTATGCGAACTCCCACCTTCATTAAGCTTGAGGCATAATTAGCTTCATTCCCCAAAGATCTGCACAGGAAACATTCTGTATACGGTGGTCCACAAAATATTTAATGTATTTCCATCCAGTAAACTGGTTACAGGATTTTTTTGAAGCTGCACTTGCAAAAAGGAGCCTCCATGTTAGAATGAAGAAAGACTTGCATTTATATAGCACTTTTCTTGACCACCTGAAGTGTCACTTGTGATTAGAAGCAGTTAAAGCACTTGGGTGTGAGTGTCACTATAATCCCCAAAAATTAGGCAGCACACTCGATCCTCTCCCACAAACCATCTGCATTTTTCTTGAAAATCCTAGACCTGCCCTTAGGAAATAATGACTCCCCCGCCGGATAGTCATTTAGAAATCGGAAAATAGACCTCATATGTTCAACAAAATGTGCAGGTTCAACAAGTGGAGATGTTGAAAAATTCTGTAAAGAGATGGAAGGCATACAGCAATGAATTTTGTATATCTGGCCAAAGATGTGAAACTTCTAGTAAAGTATCCAAATTCTGACCTTTCAAGTAATTTCCAGTAGGCAACTGAAACATTTTTACAGCAAATTTCAAACGAACCAATGTTGCTGTACCTGTAATATCACTTGATCATTTTGCTGCAACCAGAACTGAGCATCTGGAAATGGTATCCACTGGTAAGGTTCAATCTGCACCTCTTTCACTTTTGCATCATAAATGGACAACATCTTAGAAGACAAAAACAGATGACTTGGAAAAGAAATGTACTTTAGAGAAGTCAGCTCTATGTTAGCACATCATCTTGGTGACTTACACAGGTCAACTTTAAATTGACTTTTAATTTTTGAGGTGATTTTGGAACTTACAGAACCCCCCATGAAAGTACGAGCAGAGCGGGTATCCTCATCTGGACCTTTGTCTGGGAAAGTTGCACGAAAAATCTCTCCGGTTTTCACATTTACACCTGAAAGAAAATTACCCACACTGCAGCGAATTGACATCAGCAACTGAGCTAATTAATGGAATGGGAAATCATTTATTAGGTTGAGAAAGGGAAAAAAATAACCAAAGATACTCGGGATAGCTACAGCACACTTATTGCTATGAGATTAACTAGCTCAACAAAGATCATATCTAGCATCCTCTGGATCTATGTCCCACACTCAGTAAAAAGAAAATCAATGGACCCCCTCCCCTCCAGTATTCAGTGACTCGTATTGGTGAGGCCAAAAAGCCAGGAAACACTCAGTCTAGGCTCATACAAGAGAATGGTCACTTGGGCACGGTGTCAAGAGCTTCTGATGACCAGGGAATTATCTTAAAGCACAAATCAGGAGGGGTGAAAAAAATGAACTTACCCACAATAAAAAAACCTAATCTCCATACAGTAAATTTAAAAGAGAAGATTTCGTAGTAGATGCTGAGGATACTTCACAACTTCAACTTGGTAACCATTAAATCGTGGGACAGGTTGGAGGAGAAAATTGCAACAAATACTCACCTATTCCATATATTACAGGCCAGTGAACACTTTCCTTCACTACATCATTAAGCTCTACAAAAGAACAGTAATTTAAAAAATATCTATAGTGAATATGATGCTATGTCATTTGTTGTACAGATCACATACAAGTGAGGCAGAGAAAAGCAATAACTTGCATTTATATAGCACCTTTCATGACCTCAGGATGTCACTAAACGCTTTACAACCAATGAATAACTTTTGAAGTGGTTACTGTTTTAATGTAGGAAACAGCAGCCAATTTGCATTGGTCTCAAATAACAATCTGCCATAGGATGAATATTCGTTGTCTTTGCTCCTGGAACAATAACCCTAGGGCAGAATACTTAGCAAGATATAGCAGAAAAGAGTGAAAGAGGAGGTACTAGAAATTGAATAGCCTGTCGCCGACTACCAATGTTCCTGTTAAGCTATGTGGCCGAGCAGAGTTCTGGAGGTCCCACGCAAGCTGTTCACCGGCTTTTCAATAGAAATAACCATGCAGGTGTGAAAAATTAAATGTGCCCACACACCCCAAAATAAATTACAGGGAACATTACTGTCGGACAAACTAGGTGCAGCAAATGATCCCTGCATTGGAACAAGTATTCGCAAATCTCAATTTAAATTGACACTGGCATTGGTCCTCATGTAGGACCTTGGGGTTGCGGGGAGCAATTGAGAGAGGGTGTGAGCAGGGCCGGTAACGGTCTTTGGGACTCAAGGGGTTCTAAAACAGGCATAAGCTAGAGAGGCCTGCCAAATGACTGTTTTATAGAGCCGTTTGGGACATCTATAATATCGTCAGATGGAATATGGGGTTGGGCATCTTTGGGGCCTGCGAAACTGGCATTTTTTTCTAACTGGAAAAATGGATGCAATGAGGTCCAATTTTTAGGCCACCGAGTTAAATAAATTGTAACTTTTAAAGTGATGCTTCAAAGCACGGTGATCATGCAGGCAGTGCACCAAGTGCTGCTTGGCAACATACCCCTGGCAGGAGGATGCAACCATTCTCACGGCAGTTGAATCACTCTCACTGGTCACCTGAATACAACACACCTTTTTTTGTAATGAAAAAACCATCCAGCCCTAATATCAGAGAAGGTATGTATCATTAGGATAAATAATGCAGAGTAAAATGCTGGTTTGTGGCAATTCCATTAGTTAATTAAAAAAAAGGTTACATTTAAAGTTACAAAGTATTGTGAAAACTTATGTGCACAAACAGCAGCATAATTTGCTTTGGTATTACTGTTGAGCACAACATAATAGTTTGGTCTTGGTACCTAGCAAGATAACAGTGAAGATGAACAGGGCAGAACTGAAATACTGTACTACAGAATTAGAAAACCGGATATAAAAATGAGACCAATGACATGGGCTTTGCTTAGATTGTCTTGTCTAGGTTCACTGTAAAACGAATGGTATTTTGGAGATGGACAGATAAAAACAAACAGTAACGGTATAAGTGAACTGATTTTAGAGAATTATTTTTTATTCTGGGATATGGGTGTCACTGGCAATTAAAATGGTAATTACCCATCCCTTGTTGCCCTGGAGGTGGTGGTGGTGGTGAGCCGTCTTCTTGAACTGCTGCAGTCTGTGTGGCGAAGGTACTCCCAGAATGCAGTTAGGGAAGGAGTTACAGGATTTTGATCCAGGGATAAAGAAGGAACCACAATATATGTTCAAATCAGGATAATGCGTCACTTGGAGGTGGTGGAGCTACCATGCACCTGCTACCCTAGTACTTCTAGGCGGTGGAGGCTACGTGTTTAGGAGATGCTGCTGAAGAAGCCACGGTGCGCTGGTGGTGGGGGGAGTGGATGTTTAAGCTGGTGGATGGGGTGCCAATCAAACGGACTGCTTTGTCCTGGATGGTGTCGAGCTTCCTGACTTGTTGCATCCATCAAGGCAAGTGGAGAGTATTCCATAATATTCCTGTCTTGTCCCTTGTGGTGGAGAGGCTTTGTGGAGTCGGGAGGAGAGTCACTGGTCCCAGAATACCCAGCCGCTGAACTGCTCTTGTTGCCAAGGCATTTATGTGGCTGGTCCAGTTGTGTTCCTGGTCAGTGGTGATCACCAGGATGGTGATGGTAGGGATTCAGCGATGGTAATGCCGTTGAATTCAAGGGGAGGTGGTTAGACTCTCGCTTGTTGGAGATCATCATTGCCTAGCACTTGTGTGACACAAATGTTACTTGCCACTTATCAACAACAACTTGTATTTATACAGCGCCTTTAACGTAGTGAAACATCCCAAGGCGCTTCACAGGAGAATTATGAGACAAAAAATTTGACACCAAGCCACATAAGGATAAATGAGGGCAGGTGACCAAAAGCTTGGTCCAAGAGGTAGGTTTTAAGAAGTGTCTTGAAGGAGGAAAGAGGTAGAGAGGCAGAGAGGTTTAGGCAGGGAGTTCCAGAGCTTGGGGCCTAGGCAACAGAAGGCACGGCCATCAATGGTTGAGTAATTATAATTAGGGATGCTCAAGAGGGCAGAATCAGAGGAGCGCAGATATCTCAGTGGGGGGCTGGAGGCGATTACAGAAATAGGGAGGGGCAAGACCATGGAGGGATTTGAAAACTAGGATGAGAATTTTTAAATCGAAGTGTTGCTTAACTGGGAGCCAATGTAGGTCAGCGAGCACAGGGGTGATGGGTGAGTGGGATTTGGTGCGTGTTAGGACACGGGCACCCAAGCCTGGATGTTGTCCAGGTCTTGCTGCATGCAGACATGGACTACTTTATTATCTGAGGAATTGCGAATATTCTACAATTATCCACCAACATCTTATAGATCATTAGTAAAAATGAAAATGTGAAAACTTCATTTTTATTTAAAAATAGAACCAAAATAAAGTTTATACTTATAACAGTCATACAATAGAGGACAAGATATTAATAAAAACAAAGAGGAGACAAATAATTTAAAATCAAGTCTGAGCAAGGGTTTCATAACATTGTTAAAAATGGATATGTTCCACAGTAATCAAATTCCAGTTCATCATTCTTACTGCAAGGAAAAATAATTGATTTACCTGTTAAACAGTAGGTTTCCAAATGAATGTTCTCTGACCGACTGTTGAAAGTTTCTGCAAATGAATGTAGCAGAAAACAATAGACTATGATAAATATATACAGCACACTTAAAGAGAGTGCTGTCTTCGATGCAATTGTTATGTTTTGCAGATCTCTAATTTATACCCAACAGAGCTCCAAAGGATGTCTAAAAACAGATCAGACAACCAGGTGACAAATTGCAGTATTAAGTTAGAGTGACACAACATATGTCAGCTTAGTACGCAATGGAACTCACCATTAATAATGCTAGAGACGGTTCAATGAGGCAATACGAGTTACAGTTCATATCAGGGAGAAATTTCTAAACATGACAGTGATATATGCTTCTACAAACATTAGAAATTCTCTGACAAATGAGTAATCGTTGTGCTAGTTGTGTCACACAGCTCACAGTGGCAATTAACATTTTTTTAAAGTTTCTCAATATCGCAGCAAGTCTGTCTAGTGAATAGCTGAATCGTACAGACCAGAAAGCTGCCTGATTCAATGCCTCGGGTTCAATGCCCAACTTGTGTCAAGTTTGATGATTTCAGTGCAATGGTAGTACATGCACTATTTTGCCTCAGGGCCCTAAGCAATGGAAGGGAAAATTGATTGGAGCTGATCACTATCCAGCAGCACTTGCTGAAAGTGTGACTGCCAGGTGAAGACGGGATTCAGCTCGACTGTGATGCCCCACACGACAAAATAGCCTGCCAACATTCATCGTAATGGCCACATCCAGGTACTGGAAAGCAACTGGAGCCTATGGGACTACTCCTCAGTAAAGAGTAATGAACCTTCAGAAGATTGC
This sequence comes from Pristiophorus japonicus, assembly GCF_044704955.1. NCBI lineage: Eukaryota > Metazoa > Chordata > Chondrichthyes > Pristiophoridae > Pristiophorus > Pristiophorus japonicus. Next base: position 1,390 of record NW_027250922.1, on the reverse strand, counting down.
AGAAAAAGAGAGAAAACAAAAAGGTACAATTTCCTCTGCTCAAAACCATGCAACAAACATTTAAGGAAAGTGCACACATTCTAACTTCTTTCATATAACTTTACTTAATTCACCTATATGACATATAGCATGTTCTGTCACATCTTTTTGCCTGATATCTGGGATACTCATCCAATCAAGCAATATTTCAAATAATTTTCTCCACCACCCCCACACTCTGGACAGCAACCATATTGATTCCTCCTCGAGAGGGGCTGGGGGGGGAGAGAGAGAGAGAGAGAGAGGGGGGGGGGAAGAGAGAGAGGCGGGCGAGGGGGAGAGAGAGAGAGAGAGAGAGAGAGAGAGGCGGGCGAGGGGGAGAGAGAGAGAGAGAGAGAGAGAGAGAGAGGCGGGCGAGGGGGAGAGAGAAAGAGAGAGAGGCTGGGGCGGGGGGGAGGAAAGAGAGAGGCTGGGGCGGGGGGAAGAGGGGCTGGGGCGGGGGGGGGGGGGGGGGGAAGAGAGAGAGAGAGGGGGGGGGGGAAGAGAGAGGCGCGGGGGGGGGGAGAGAGAAGAGAGAGAGGCGGGGGAGAGAAGAGAGAGGGGCGGGGGGGGGGGGAAGAGAGAGAGAGGCTGGGGCGGGGGGGGGGGGGGGGAAGAGAGAGAGGCTGGGGCGGGGGGGGGGGAAGAGAGAGAGGCTGGGGCGGGGTGGGGGGAAGAGAGAGAGGCTGGGGCGGGGTGGGGGGAAGAGAGAGGCTGGGGCGGGGTGGGGGAAGAGAGAGGCTGGGGCGGGGTGGGGGGAAGAGAGAGGCTGGGGCGGGGTGGGGGGAAGAGAGAGGCTGGGGCGGGGTGGGGGGAAGAGAGAGGCTGGGGCGGGGTGGGGGGAAGAGAGAGGCTGGGGAGGGGTGGGGGGAAGAGAGAGGCTGGGGCGGGGTGGGGGGGGGGAAGAGAGAGGCTGAGCCGGGGGGGGGGGGAAGAGAGAGGCTGGGCCGGGGGGGGGGGGGGGGGGGAAAGAGAGAGGCTGGGGCGGGGGGGGGGGTGGAGAGAGAGAGAGGCTGGGGCGGGCGGGGAGAGAGAGAGAGAGAGAGGCTGGGGCGGGGGGGGGAAAGAGAGAGAGAGAGAGAGAGGCTGCGGCGGGGTGGGGGGGGGGGAAGTGAGAGAAGCTGGGGTGGTGGGGGGGAAGTGAGAGAAGCTGGGGCGGGGGGGGAGTGAGAAGCTGGGGCGGGGGGGGAGTGAGAAGCTGGGGCGGGGGGGAGTGAGAAGCTGGGGCGGGGCGGGGGGGAGTGAGAAGCTGGGGCGGGGGGGGAGTGAGAAGCTGGGGCGGGGGGGGAGTGAGAAGCTGGGGCGGGGGGGGAGTGAGAAGCTGGGGCGGGGGGAGTGAGAAGCTGGGGCGGTGGGGGGGGGAGTGAGAAGC
>NW_027250921.1:77500-85934 GCF_044704955.1 Pristiophorus japonicus | reverse complement strand
AATAGGTGCAGGAGTAGGCCATTCAGCCCTTCTAGCCTGCACCGCCATTCAATGAGTTCATGGCTGAACATGCAACTTCAGTACCCCCTTCCTGCTTTCTCGCCATACCCCTTGATCCCCCGAGTAGTAAGGACTTCATCGAACTCCCTTTTGAATATATTTAGTGAATTGGTCTCAACTACTTTCTGTGGTAGAGAATTCCACAGGTTCACCACTCTCTGGGTGAAGAAGTTTCTCCTCATCTCGGTCCTAAATGGCTTACCCCTTATCCTTAGACTGTGTCCCCTGGTTCTGGACTTCCCCAACATTGGGAACATTCTTCCTGCATCTAACCTGTCTAAACCCGTCAGAATTTTAAACGTTTCTATGAGGTCCCCTCTCATTCTTCTGAACTCCAGTGAATACAAGCCCTGTTGATCCAGTCTTTCTTGATAGGTCAGTCCCACCATCCCGGGAATCAGTCTGGTGAATCTTCGCTGCACTCCCTCAATAGCAAGAATGTCCTTCCTCAAGTTAGGAGACCAAAACTGTACACAATACTCCAGGTGTGGCCTCACCAAGGCCCTGTACAACTGTAGCAACACCTCGCTGCCCCTGTACTCAAATCCCCTCGCTATGAAGGCCAACATGCCATTTGCTTTCTTAACCGCCTGCTGTACCTGCATGCCAACCTTCAATCACTGACTTAGTGTCATCCGCAAATTTGGAGATACTACATTTAATCCCCTCATCTAAATCATTAATGTACAATGTAAACAGCTGGGGCCCCAGCACAGAACCTTGCGGTACCCCACTAGTCACTGCCTGCCATTCTGAAAAGTCCCCATTTACTCCTACTCTTTGCTTCCTGTCTGACAACCAGTTCTCAATCCATGTCAGTACACTACCCCCAATCCCATGTGCTTTAACTTTGCACATTAATCTCTTGTGTGGGACCTTGTCGAAAGCTTTCTGAAAGTCCAAATATACCACATCAACTGGTTCTCCCTTGTCCACTTTACTGGAAACATCCTCAAAAAATTCCAGAAGATTTGTCAAGCATGATTTCCCTTTCACAAATCCATGCTGACTTGGACCTATCATGTCACCTTTTTCCAAATGCGCTGCTATGACATCCTTAATAATTGATTCCATCATTTTACCCACTACTGTGGTCAGGCTGACCGGTCTATAATTCCCTGCTTTCTCTCTCCCTCCTTTTTTAAAAAGTGGGGTTACATTGGCTACCCTCCACTCGATAGGAACTGATCCAGAGACAATGGAATGTTGGAAAATGACTGTCAATGCATCCGCTATTTCCAAGGCCACCTCCTTAAGTACTCTGGGATGCAGTCCATCAGGCCCTGGGGATTTATCGGCCTTCAATCCCATCAATTTCCCCCACACAATTTCCCGACTAATAAAGATTTCCCTCAGTTCCTCCTCCTTACTAGACCCTCTGACCCCTTTTATATCCGGAAGGTTGTTTGTGTCCTCCTTAGTGAATACCGAACCAAAGTACTTGTTCAATTGGTCTGCCATTTCTTTGTTCCCTGTTATGACTTCCCCTGATTCTAACTGCAGGGGACCTACGTTTGTCTTTACTAACCTTTTTCTCTTTACATATCTACAGAAACTTTTGCAATCCGCCTTAATGTTCCCTGCAAGCTTCTTCTCGTACTCTATTTTCCCTGCCCTAATCAAACCCTTTGTCCTCCTCTGCTGAGTTCTAAATTTCTCCCAGTCTCCGGGTTCACTGCTATTTCTGGACAATTTGTATGCCACTTCCTTGGCTTTAATACTATCCCTGATTTCCCTAGATAACCATGGTTGAGCCACCTTCCCTTTTTTATTTTTACGCCAGACAGGAATGTACAATTGTTGTAGTTCATCCATGCGGTCTCTAAATGTCTGCCATTGTCCATCCACAGTCAACCCCTTAAGTATCATTCGCCAATCTATCCTAGCCAATTCACGCCTCATACCTTCAAAGTTACCCTTCTTTAAGTTCTGGACCATGGTCTCTGAATTAACTGTTTCATTCTCCATCCTAATGCAGAATTCCACCATATTATGGTCACTCATCCCCAAGGGGCCTCGCACAACGAGATTGCTAATTAATCCTCTCTCATTACACAACACCCAGTCTAAGATGGTCTCCCCCCTTGTTGGTTCCTCGACATATTGGTCTAGAAAACCATCCTTTATGCACTCCAGGAAATCCTCCTCCACCGTATTGCTTCCAGTTTGGCTAGCCCAATCTATGTGCATAGTAAAGTCACCCATTATAACTGCTGCACCTTTATTGCATGCACCCCTAATTTCCTGTTTGATGCCCTCCCCAACATCACTACTACTGTTTGGAGGTCTGTATACAACTCCCACTAACGTTTTTTGCCCTTTGGTGTTCTGCAGCTCTACCCATATAGATTCCACATCATCCAAGCTAATGTCCTTCCTAACTATTGCATTAATCTCCTCTTTAACCAGCAATGTTACCCCACCTCCTTTTCCTTTTATTCTATCCTTCCTGAATGTTGAATACCCCTGGATGTTGAGTTCCCAGCCCTGATCATCCTGGAGCCACGTCTCTGTAATCCCAATCACATCATATTTGTTAACATCTATTTGCACAGTTAATTCATCCACCTTATTACGGATACTCCTTGCATTAAGACACAAAGCCTTCAGGCTTGTTTTTTTAACACCCTTTGTCCTTTTAGAATTTTGCTGTACAGTGGCCCTTTTTGTTCTTTGTCTTGGGTTTCTCTGCCCTCCACTTTTCCTCATCTCTTTTCTGTCTTTTGCTTTTGCCTCCTTTTTGTTTCCCTCTGTCTCCCTGCATTGGTTCCCATCCCCCTGCCATATTAGTTTAACTCCTCCCCAACAGCACTAGCAAACACTCCCCCTCGGACATTGGTTCCGGTCCTGGCCAGGTGCAGACCGTCTGGTTTGTACTGGTCCCACCTCCCCCAGAACCGGTTCCAATGCCCCAGGAATTTGAACCCTCCCTGCTGCACCACTGCTCAAGCCACGTATTCATCTGCGCGATCCTGCGATTCCTACTCTGACTAGCACGTGGCACTGGTAGCAATCCCGAGATTACTACTTTTGAGGTCGTCCTTTTCAATTTAGCTCCTAGCTCCTTAAATTCGCCTCGAAGGACCTCATGCCTTTTTTTACCTATGTCGTTGGTACCAATGTGCACCATGACAACTGGCTGTTCACCCTCCCTTTTCCCTCTCTCTCTCTCTCTCTCTTTCTCCCCCAGTTAGTGTTTCCCTCTCTCTCTCTCTCTCTCTCCCAGTTAGTGTTTCTCTCTCTCTCTCCCAGTTAGTATTTCTCTCTCTCTCTCTCTCCCCCAGTTATTGTTTCTCTCTCACTCTCTCCCTCTCTCCCAGTGAGAGTTTCTCTCTCTCTCCCTCAGTTAGTGTTTCTCTCTCTCTCTCTCTCTCTCTCTCTCCCAGTTAGAAACATAGAAAATAGAAAATAGGTGCAGGAGCAGGCCATTCAGCCCTTCTAGCCTGCTCTCTCTCTCTCTCTCTCTCCCATTTAGTGTTTCTCTCTCTCCCAGTTAGTGTTTCTCTCTCTCTCTCTCTCGCCCCCAGTTAGTGTTTCTCTCTCTCTCTCTCTCTCTCTCCCAGTTAGTGTTTCTCTCTCTCTCTCTCCCAGATAGTATTTCTCTCTCTCTCTCTCTCCCCCAGTCAGTGTTTCTCTCTCTCTCTCTCTCTCCCCCAGTTAGTGTTTCTCTCTCTCTCTCTCTCTCTCTCTCTCCCAGTTAGTGTTTCTCTCTCTCTCTCTCTCTCTCTCTCCCAGTTAGTGTTTCTCTCTCTCTCTCCCCCAGTTAGTGTTTCTCTCTCTCTCAGTGTTTCTCTCTCTCTCTCTCTGTGTTTCTTTCTCTCTCACTCTCTCTCTCCCAGTTAATGTTTCTCTCTCTCTATCTCTCTCTCCCAGTTAGTGTTTCTCTCTCTCTCTCCCAGTTAGTGTTTCTGTCTCTCTATCCGCCAGTTAGTGTTTCTCTCTCTCTCTCTCTCTCCCAGTTAGTGTTTCTCTCTCTCTCTCCCAGTTAGTATTTCTCTCTCTCTCTCTCTCTCTCTACCCCAGTTATTGTTTCTCTCTCACTCTCTCCCTCTCTCCCAGTGAGAGTTTCTCTCTCTCTCCCTCAGTTAGTGTTTCTCTCTCTCTCTCTCTCTCTCGCCCAGTTAGTGTTTCTCTTTCTCTCTCTCTCTCACCCCCAGTTAGTGTTTCTCTCTCTCTCTCTCGCTCTCTCTCTCTCTCCCAGTTAGTGTTTCTCTCTCTCTCTCTCTCTCTCTCTCCCAGTTAATGTTTCTCTCTCTCTCCCCCAGTTAGTGTTTCTCTCTCTCTCTCTCCCCCAGTTAGTGTTTCTCTCTCTCTCTCTCTCTCTCTCTCCCAGTTAGTGTTTTTCTCTCTCTCTCCCCCCCAGTTAGTGTTTCCCTCTCTCTCTCTCTCTATCCCATTTAGTGTTTCTCTCTCTCCCAGTTAGTGTTTCTCTCTCTCTCTCTCTCGCCCCCAGTTAGTGTTTCTCTCTCTCTCTCTCTCTCTCTCCCAGTTAGTGTTTCTCTCTCTCTCTCTCCCAGATAGTATTTCTCTCTCTCTCTCTCTCCCCCAGTCAGTGTTTCTCTCTCTCTCTCTCTCTCTCTCCCAGTTAGAGTTTCCCTCTCTCTCTCCCCCAGTTATTGTTTCTCTCTCACTCTCTCCCTCTCTCCCAGTGAGAGTTTCTCTCTCTCTCCCTCAGTTAGTGTTTCTCTCTCTCTCTCTCTCTCTCTCTCCCAGTTAGTGTTTCTCTCTCTCTCCCCCAGTTAGTGTTTCTCTCTCTCTCTCTCTCTCTCTCTCTCCCAGTTAGTGTTTCTCTCTCTCTCTCTCTCTCTCTCTCTCTCCCAGTTAGTGTTTCTCTCTCTCTCTCCCCCAGTTAGTGTTTCTCTCTCTCTCTCTCTCTCTCTGTGTGTTTCTCTCTCTCTCTCTCTGTGTTTCTCTCTCTCTCACTCTCTCTCTCTCCCAGTTAATGTTTCTCTCACTCTATCTCTCTCTCCCAGTTAGTGTTTCTCTCTCTCTCTCCCAGTTAGTGTTTCTCTCTCTCTATCCGCCAGTTAGTGTTTCTCTCTCTCTCTCTCTCTCCCAGTTAGTGTTTCTCTCTCTCTCTCCCAGTTAGTATTTTTCTCTCTCTCTCTCTCTCTCCCAGTTAGTGTTTCTCTCTCTCTCTCTCTCTCTCTCTCCCAGTTAGTGTTTCTCTCTCTCTCCCCCAGTTAGTGTTTCTCTCTCTCTCTCTCTCCCTCTCCCCCAGTTAGTGTTTCTCTCTCTCTCTCTCTCTCTCCCAGTTAGTGTTTTTCTCTCTCTCTCCCCCCCAGTTAGTGTTTCCCTCTCTCTCTCTCTCTATCCCATTTAGTGTTTCTCTCTCTCCCAGTTAGTGTTTCTCTCTCTCTCTCTCTCTCTCTCTCTCCCAGTTAGTGTTTATCTCTCTCTCTTTCTCTCTCCGCCAGTTAGTGTTTCTCTCTCTCTCTCCCAGTTCGTGTTTCTATCTCTCTCTCTCCCAGTTAGTGTTTCTCTCTCTCTCTCTCTCCCCAGTTAGTGTTTCTCTCTCTCTTTCTCTCTCTCTCTCTCTCTCCGAGTTAGTGTTTCTCTCTCTCTCTCCCTCCCAGTCAGTGTTTCTCTCTCTCTCTCTCCCAGTTAGTGTTTCTCTCTCTCTCTCTCTCCCTCCCAGTTAGTGTTTCTCTCTCTCTCTCTCCCAGTTAGTGTTTCTCTCTCTCTCTCTCTCTCTCTCTCCCAGTTAGTGTTTCTCTCTCTCTCTCTCTCCCCCAGTTAGTGTTTCTCACTCTTTCTCTCTCTCTCTCCCAGTTAGTGTGTCTCTCTCTCTCTCTCCCCCCCAGTTAGTGTTTCACTCTCTCTCTCTCTCCCAGTTAGTGTTTCTCTCTCTCTCCCAGTTAGTATTTCTCTCTTTCTCTGTCTCTCTCTCTCTCTCTCCCCCAGTTAGTGTTTCTCTCTCTCTCTCTCTCCCAGTTAGAGTTTCTCTCTCTCTCTCTCCCAGTTAGTGTTTCTCTCTCTCTCTCTCTCTCTCTCTCTCCCAGTTAGTGTTTCTCTCTCTCTCTCTCTCCCCCAGTTAGTGTTTCTATCTCTCTCTCTCTCTCTCTCTCTCTCAGTGTTTCTCTCTCTCTCTCTCTCTCTCTCCCAGTTAGTGTTTCTCTCTCTCTCTCTCTCTCTCTCTCCCAGTTAGTGTTTCTCTCTCTCTCTCTCCCCCAGTTAGTGTTTCTCTCTCTCTCTCTCTCTCTCTCTCGCTCCCAGTTAGTGTTTCTCTCTCTCTCTCTCTCCCCCAGTTAGTGTTTCTCTCTCTCTCTCTCTCTCTCTCTCTCAGTGTTTCTCTCTCTCTCTCTCTCTCTCTCCCAGTTAGTGTTTCTCTCTCTCTCTCTCTCTCTCTCCCAGTTAGTGTTTCTCTCTCTCTCTCTCTCCCCCAGTTAGTGTTTCTCACTCTCTTTCTCTCTCTCTCTCTCTCCCAGTTAGTGTGTGTCTCTCTCTCTCTCTCTCCCCCAGTTAGTGTTTCTCTCTCTCTCTCTCCCAGTTAGTGTTTCTCTCTCTCTCCCAGTTAGTATTTCTCTCTTTCTCTCTCTCTCTCCCCCAGTTAGTGTTTCTCTCTCTCTCTCTCTCTCTCTCTCTCTATCTCTCCCAGTTAGAGTTTCTCTCTCTCTCCCCCCCAGTTAGTGTTTCTCACTCTCTCTCCCAGTTAGTGTTTCTCTCTCTCTCTCTCCCAGTTAGTGTTTCTCTCTCTCTCTCTCTCTCTCTCTCCCAGTTAGTGTTTCTCGCTCTCTCTCTCCCAGTTAGTGTTTCTCTCTCTCTCTCCCAGTTAGTGTTTTTCTCTCTGTCTTTCTCTCTCTCTCTCCCCCAGTTAGTGTTTCTCTCTCTCTCTCTCTCTCTCTCTCTATCTCTCCCAGTTAGAGTTTCTCTCTCTCTCCCCCCAGTTAGTGTTTCTCACTCTCTCTCCCAGTTAGTGTTTCTCTCTCTCTCTCTCTCTCTCCCAGTTCGTGTTTCTCTCTCTCTCTCTCTCTCTCTCCCAGTTAGTGTTTCTCTCTCTCTCTCTCTCTCTCTCTCCCAGTTAGTGTTTCTCTCTCTCTCTCTCTCCCCCAGTTAGTGTTTCTCACTCTCTTTCTCTCTCTCTCTCTCCCAGTTAGTGTGTCTCTCTCTCTCTCTCTCTCTCTCTATCTCTCCCAGTTAGTGTTTCTCTCTCTCTCCCAGTTAGTATTTCTCTCTTTCTCTCTCTCTCTCCCCCAGTTAGTGTTCTCTCTCTCTCTCTCTCTCTCTCTCTCTCTCTCTCTATCTCTCCCAGTTAGAGTTTCTCTCTCTCTCCCCCCCAGTTAGTGTTTCTCACTCTCTCTCCCAGTTAGTGTTTCTCTCTCTCTCTCTCTCTCCCAGTTAGTGTTTCTCTCTCTCTCTCTCCCCCAGTTAGTGTTTCTCTCTCTCTCTCTCTCTCTCTCAGTGTTTCTCTCTCTCTCTCTCTGTGTTTCTCTCTCTCTCACTCTCTCTCTCCCAGTTAATGTTTCTCTCACTCTATCTCTCTCTCCAGTTAGTGTTTCTCTCTCTCTCTCCCAGTTAGTGTTTCTCTCTCTCTATCCGCCAGTTAGTGTTTCTCTCTCTCCCAGTTAGTGTTTCTCTCTCTCTCTCCCAGTTAGTATTTTTCTCTCTCTCTCTCTCTCTCCCAGTTAGTGTTTCTCTCTCTCTCTCTCTCCCCAGTTAGTGTTTCTCTCTCTCTTTCTCTCTCTCTCTCTCTCTCCGAGTTAGTGTTTCTCTCTCTCTCTCCCTCCCAGTCAGTGTTTCTCTCTCTCTCTCTCCCAGTTAGTGTTTCTCTCTCTCTCTCTCTCTCTCTCTCTCTCTCCCAGTTAGTGTTTCTCTCTCTCTCTCTCTCCCCCAGTTAGTGTTTCTCTCTCTCTCTCTCTCTCTCTCTCTCTCTCCCCCAGTTAGTGTTTCTCTCTCTCTCTCCCTCTCTCTCCCAGTTAGTGTTTTTCTCTCTCTCTCCCCCCCCCAGTTAGTGTTTCCCTCTCTCTCTCTCTCTATCCCATTTAGTGTTTCTCTCTCTCCCAGTTAGTGTTTCTCTCTCTCTCTCTCTCTCCCCCAGTTAGTGTTTCTCTCTCTCTCTCTCTCTCTCTCTCTCTCTCCCAGTTAGTGTCTCTCTCTCTCTCTCTCTCCCAGATAGTATTTCTCTCTCTCTCTCTCTCCCCCAGTTAGTGTTTCTCTCTCTCTCTCTATCTCTCTCTCTCTCTCTCCCAGTTAGAGTTTCCCTCTCTCTCTCCCCCAGTTAGTGTTTCTCTCTCTCTCTCTCTCTCCCAGTTCGTGTTTCTATCTCTCTCTCTCCCAGTTAGTGTTTCTCTCTCTCTCTCTCTCCCCAGCTAGTGTTTCTCTCTCTCTCTCTCTCTCCCTCTCTCCGAGTTAGTGTTTCTCTCTCTCTCTCCCT
>NW_027250921.1:52500-57500 GCF_044704955.1 Pristiophorus japonicus | reverse complement strand
GTTAGTGTTTCTCTCTCTCTCTCTCTCCCAGTTAGTGTTTCTCTCTCTCTCCCAGATAGTATTTCTCTCTCTCTCTCTCTCCCCCAGTTAGTGTTTCTCTCTCTCTCTCTCTCTCTCCCAGATAGTATTTCTTTCTCTCTCTCTCCCCCAGTTAGTGTTTCTCTCTCTCTCTCTCTCTCTCTCTCCCCCAGTTAGTGTTTCTCTCTCTCTCTCTCTCCCAGTTAGTGTTATTCTCTCTCTCTCTCTCTCTCTCTCTCTCTCTCTCTCCCAGTTAATGTTTCTCTCTCTCTCCCCCAGTTAGTGTTTCTCTCTCTCCCCCAGTTAGTGTTTCTCTCTCTCTCTCTCTCTCCCAGTTAGTGTTTTTCTCCCTCTCTCCTCCAGTTACTGTTTCCCTCTCTCTCTCTCTACCATTTAGTGTTTCTCTCTCTCTCCCCCAGTTAGTATTTCTCTCTCTCGCTCCCCCAGTTAGTGTTTCTCTCTCTCTCTCTCTCTCTCTCCCAGTTAGTATTTCTCTCTCTCTCTCTCTCTCTCTCTCCCCCAGTTAGTGTTTCTCTCTCTCTCTCTCCCCCAGTTAGTGTTTCTCTCTCTCTCTCTCTCTCTCTCTCTCGGTGTTTCTCTCTCTCTCTCTCTCCCAGTTAGTGTTTCTCTCTCTCTCTCTCTCTCTCTCTCAGTTAGTGTTTCTCTCTCTCTGTCTCTCCCCCAGTTAGTGTTTCCTTCTGTCTCTCTCTCTCTCTCTCCCAGTTAGTGTTTTTCTCTCTCTCTCCCAGTTAGTGTTTCTCTCTGTCTCTCCCAGTTAGTGTTTCTCACTCTCTCTCTTCCAGTTAGTGTTTCTCTCTCTCTCTCCCAGTTTGTGTTTCTCACTCTCTCTCTCACTTAGTGTTTCTCTCTCTCTCTCTCCCAGTTAGTGTTTCTCTCTCCCAGTTACTGTTTCTCTTTCTCTCTCTCTCTCCCAGTTAGTGCTTCTCTCTCTCTCTCTCAAGTCAGTGTTTCTCTCTGTCTCTCTCAGTTAGTGTTTCTCTCTCTCTCTCTCTCTCTGAAGTCAGTGTTTCTCTCTCTCTCTCTCTCTCTCTCTCTCTCCCAGTTAGTGTTTCTCTCTCTCTCCTCTCTCTCTCTCTCTCTCTCCCCCAGTTAGTGTTTCTCTCTCTCTCTCTCTCTCTCTCCCAGTTAGTGTCTCTCCCTCTCTCTCTCTCTCCCAGTTAGTGTTTCTCTCTGCCTCTCTCTCTCTCTCCCAGTTAGTGTTTCTCTCTCTCTCTCCCTCAGTTAGTGTTTCTCTCTCTCTCTCCCTCAGTTAGTGTTTCTCTCTCTCTCTCTCTCCCTCAGTTAGTGTTTCTCTCTCTCTCTGTCTCTCCCTCTCTCCCCCAGTTAGTGTTTCTCTCTCTATCTCTTTCCCAGTTAGTGTCTCTCTCTCTCTCTCTCTCTCTCCCAGTTAGTGTTTCTCTCTCTCTCTCTCTCCCAGTTAGTGTCTCTCTCGCTCTCTCTCTCTCTCTCCCAGTTAGTGTTTCTCTCTCTCTCTCTCTCTCCCAGTTAGTGTTTCTCTCTCTCTCTCTCCCAGTTCGTGTTTCTCGCTCTCTCTCTCTCCCAGTTAGTGTTTCTCTCTCTCTCTCTCCCAGTTAGTGTTTCTCTCTCTCTCTCCCAGTTAGTGTTCCTCTCTCTCTCTCTCTCTCCCAGTTAGTGTTTCCCTCTCTCTCTCTCTCTCCCAGTTAGTCTTTCTCTCTCTCTCTCTCTCTCTCCCAGTTAGTGTTTCTCTCTCTCTCTCTCTCTCTCCCAGTCAGTGTTTCTCTCTCTCTCCCAGTTATTGTTTCTCTCTCTCTCTCTCTCTCTCTCAGTTAGTGTTTATCTCTCTCTCTCTCTCCCTCTCCCAGTTAGTGTCTCTTTCTCGCTCCCTCTCTCCCCCAGTTAGTGTTTCTCTCTCTCTCGCTCTCCCCCAGTTAGTGTTTCTCTCTCTCTCTCTCTCTCTCTCTCTCTCTGTCTCTCTCTCCCAGTCAGTGTTTCTCTCTCTCTCTCTCCCAGTTATTGTTTCTCTCTCTCTCTCTGTCTCTCTCTCTCAGTTAGTGTTTATCTCTCTCTCTCTCTCCCTCTCCCAGTTAGTGTCTCTTTCTCGCTCCCTCTCTCTCCCAGTTAGTGTTTCTCTCTCTCTCTCTCCCAGTTAGTGTTTTTCTCTCTCTCTCTCCTCCAGTTAGTGTTTCCCTCTCTCTCTCTCTACCATTTAGTGTTTCTCTCTCTCTCCCCCAGTTAGTATTTCTCTCTCTCGTTCCCCAGTTATTGTTTCTCTCTCTATCTCTCTCTCTCTCCCAGTTAGTATTTCTCTCTCTCTCTCTATCTCTCTCCCCCAGTTAGTGTTTCTCTCTCTCTCTCTCCCCCAGTTAGTGTTTCTCTCTCTCTCTCTCTCTCTCTCGGTGTTTCTCTCTCTCTCTCTCTCTCAGTTAGTGTTTCTCTCTCTCTCTCTCTCCCCCAGTTAGTGTTTCCTTCTCTCTCTCTCTCTCTCTCTCTCTCTCCCAGTTAGTGTTTTTTTCTCTCTCTCCCAGTTAGTGTTTCTCTCTGTCTCTCCCAGTTAGTGTTTCTCACTCTCTCTCTTCCAGTTAGTGTTTCTCTCTCTCTCTCCCAGTTTGTGTTTCTCACTCTCTCTCTCACTTAGTGTTTCTCTCTCTCTCTCTCCCAGTTAGTGTTTCTCTCTCCCAGTTAGTGTTTCTCTTTCTCTCTCTCTCTCCCAGTTAGTGCTTCTCTCTCTCTCTCTCTCAAGTCAGTGTTTCTCTCTGTCTCTCTCAGTTAGTGTTTCTCTCTCTCTCTCTCTGAAGTCAGTGTTTCTCTCTCTCTCCCTCTCTCTCTCTCTCCCAGTTAGTGTTTCTCTCTCTCTCCTCTCTCTCTCTCTCTCTCCCCCAGTTAGTGTTTCTCTCTCTCTCTCTCTCTCTCTCCCAGTTAGTGTCTCTCCCTCTCTCTCTCTCTCCCAGTTAGTGTTTCTCTCGTCTCTCTCTCTCTCTCCCAGTTAGTGTTTCTCTCTCTCTCTCCCTCAGTTAGTGTTTCTCTCTCTCTCTCTCTCCCTCAGTTAGTGTTTCTCTCTCTCTCTCTCTCTCTCCCTCTCTCCCCCAGTTAGTGTTTCTCGCTCTATCTCTTTCCCAGTTAGTGTCTCTCTCTCTCTCTCTCTCTCTCCCAGTTAGTGTTTCTCTCTCTCTCTCTCTCCCAGTTAGTGTCTCTCTCTCTCTCTCTCTCTCTCTCCCAGTTAGTGTTTCTCTCTCTCTCTCTCTCCCAGTTAGTGTTTCTCTCTCTCTCTCTCCCAGTTCGTGTTTCTCGCTCTCTCTCTCTCCCAGTTAGTGTTTCTCTCTCTCTCTCTCCCAGTTAGTGTTTCTCTCTCTCTCTCCCAGTTAGTGTTCCTCTCTCTCTCTCTCTCTCCCAGTTAGTGTTTCTCTCTCTCTCTCTCTCTCTCCCAGTTAGTGTTTCTCTCTCTCTCTCTCTCTCTCCCAGTTAGTGTTTCTCTCTCTCTCTCTCTCTCTCTCTCTCTCTCTCTCCCAGTCAGTGTTTCTCTCTCTCTCCCAGTTATTGTTTCTCTCTCTCTCTCTCTCTCTCAGTTAGTGTTTATCTCTCTCTCTCTCTCCCTCTCCCAGTTAGTGTCTCTTTCTCGCTCCCTCTCTCCCCCAGTTAGTGTTTCTCTCTCTCTCGCTCTCCCCCAGTTAGTGTTTCTCTCTCTCTCTCTCTCTCTCTCTGTCTCTCTCTCCCAGTCAGTGTTTCTCTCTCTCTCTCTCCCAGTTATTGTTTCTCTCTCTCTCTCTCTCTCTCTCAGTTAGTGTTTATCTCTCTCTCTCTCTCCCTCTCCCAGTTAGTGTCTCTTTCTCGCTCCCTCTCTCTCCCAGTTAGTGTTTCTCTCTCTCTCTCCCCCAGTTAGTGTTTCTCTCTCTCTCTCCCCCAGTTAGTGTTTCTCACTCTCTCTCTCCCAGTTAGTGTCTCTCTCTCTCTCTCTCAGTTAGTGTTTCTCTCTCTCTCTCTCCCAGTCAGTGTTTCTACCTCTCTCTCTCTCCCAGTTAGTGTTTCTCTCACTCTCTCTTTCCCAGTTAGTGTTTCTCTCTCTCTCTCTCCCAGTTAGTGTTTCTCTCTCTCTCTCTCTCCCCCAGTTAGTGTTTCTCTCTCTCTCTCTCTCTCCCAGTTAGTGTTATTCTCTCTCTCTCTCTCTCTCTCTCTCCCAGTTAGTGTTTCTCTCTCTCTCTCCCCCAGTTAGTGTTTCTCTCTCTCTCTCTCTCCCCCAGTTAGTGTTTCTCTCTCTCTCTCTCTCTCCCAGTTAGTGTTTTTCTCTCTCACTCTCCTCCAGTTAGTGTTTCCCTCTCTCTCTCTCTCCCTCCCTCTCTCTCGGTGTTTCTCTCTCTCTCTCTCTCTCCCAGTTAGTGTTTCTCTCTCTCTCTCTCTCTCTCTCCCAGTTAGTGTTTCCTTCTCTCTCTCTCTCTCTCTCTCTCTCTCTCCCAGTTAGTGTTTTTCTCTCTCTCTCCCCCAGTTAATGTTTCTCTCTCTCTCCCAGTTAGTGTTTCTCTCTCTCTCTCCCAGTTAGTGTATCTCTCTCTCTCTCTCTCTCTGTCTCAGTGTTTCTCTCTCTCTCTCTCTCTCTCTCTCTCTCTCCCCCAGTTAGTGTTTCTCACTCTCTCTCTCCCAGTTAGTGTTCCTCTCTCTCTCTCTCCCAGTTAGTGTTTCTCTCTCTCTCTCTCTCTCCCAGTTAGTGTTTCGCTCTCTTTCTCTCAGTTAGTGTTTCTCTCTCTCTCTCTCTGAAGTCAGTGTTTCTCTCTCTCTCCCTCTCTCTCTCTCTCCCAGTTAGTGTTTCTCTCTCTCTCCTCTCTCTCTCTCTCTCTCCCCCAGTTAGTGTTTCTCTCTCTCTCTCTCTCTCTCTCCCAGTTAGTGTCTCTCCCTCTCTCTCTCTCTCCCAGTTAGTGTTTCTCTCGTCTCTCTCTCTCTCTCCCAGTTAGTGTTTCTCTCTCTCTCTCCCTCAGTTAGTGTTTCTCTCTCTCTCTCTCTCCCTCAGTTAG
>NW_027250921.1:42500-47500 GCF_044704955.1 Pristiophorus japonicus | reverse complement strand
TCTCTCTCTCTCTCAGTTAGTGTTTATCTCTCTCTCTCTCCCTCTCCCAGTTAGTGTCTCTTTCTCGCTCCCTCTCTCTCCCAGTTAGTGTTTCTCTCTCTCTCTCCCCCAGTTAGTGTTTCTCTCTCTCTCTCCCCCAGTTAGTGTTTCTCACTCTCTCTCTCCCAGTTAGTGTCTCTCTCTCTCTCTCTCAGTTAGTGTTTCTCTCTCTCTCTCTCCCAGTCAGTGTTTCTACCTCTCTCTCTCTCCCAGTTAGTGTTTCTCTCACTCTCTCTTTCCCAGTTAGTGTTTCTCTCTCTCTCTCTCCCAGTTAGTGTTTCTCTCTCTCTCTCTCTCCCCCAGTTAGTGTTTCTCTCTCTCTCTCTCTCCCAGTTAGTGTTATTCTCTCTCTCTCTCTCTCTCTCTCTCCCAGTTAGTGTTTCTCTCTCTCTCTCCCCCAGTTAGTGTTTCTCTCTCTCTCTCTCTCTCTCCCCCAGTTAGTGTTTCTCTCTCTCTCTCTCTCTCCCAGTTAGTGTTTTTCTCTCTCTCTCTCCTCCAGTTAGTGTTTCCCTCTCTCTCTCTCTCCCTCCCTCTCTCTCGGTGTTTCTCTCTCTCTCTCTCTCTCCCAGTTAGTGTTTCTCTCTCTCTCTCTCTCTCTCTCTCTCCCAGTTAGTGTTTCCTTCTCTCTCTCTCTCTCTCTCTCTCTCTCTCTCCCAGTTAGTGTTTTTCTCTCTCTCTCCCCCAGTTAATGTTTCTCTCTCTCTCCCAGTTAGTGTTTCTCTCTCTCTCTCCCAGTTAGTGTTTCGCTCTCTCTCTCTCTCTCTGTCTCAGTGTTTCTCTCTCTCTCTCTCTCTCTCTCTCTCTCCCCCAGTTAGTGTTTCTCACTCTCTCTCTCCCAGTTAGTGTTCCTCTCTCTCTCTCTCCCAGTTAGTGTTTCTCTCTCTCTTTCTCTCTCCCAGTTAGTGTTTCGCTCTCTTTCTCCCAGTTAGTGTTCCTCTCTCTCTCTCTCTCCCAGTTAGTGTTTCTCTCTCTCTCTCTCCCAGTTAGTGTTTCTCACTCTCTCTTCCAGTTAGTGTTTCTCTCTCTCTCTCTCCCAGTTAGTGTTTCTCTCTCCCAGTTAGTGTTTCTCTTTCTCTCTCTCTCTCCCAGTTAGTGCTTCTCTCTCTCTCTCTCAAGTCAGTGTTTCTCTCTCTCTCTCTCAGTTAGTGTTTCTCTCTCTCTCTCTCTCTCTCTGAAGTCAGTGTTTCTCTCTCTCTCTCTCTCTCTCCCAGTTAGTGTTTCTCTCTCTCTCTCTCTCTCTCTCCCCCAGTTAGTGTTTCTCTCTCTCTCTCTCCCCCAGTTAGTGTTTCTATCTCTCTCTCTCAGTGTTTCTCTCTCTCTCTCTCTCTCTCTCTCTCTCTCTCCCAGTTAGTGTTTCTCTCTCTCTCTCTCGCTCTCCCCCAGTTAGTGTTTCTCTCTCTCTCTCTCTCTCTCTCCCAGTTAGTGTTTCTCTCTCTCTCCCAGATAGTATTTCTCTCTCTCTCTCTCTCCCCCAGTTAGTGTTTCTCTCTCTCTCTCTCTCTCTCCCAGATAGTATTTCTCTCTCTCTCTCTCCCCCAGTTAGTGTTTCTCTCTCTCTCTCTCTCTCTCTCTCCCCCAGTTAGTGTTTCTCTCTCACTCTCTCTCCCAGTTAGTGTTATTCTCTCTCTCTCTCTCTCTCTCTCTCTCTCTCTCTCTCTCTCCCAGTTAATGTTTCTCTCTCTCTCCCCCAGTTAGTGTTTCTCTCTCTCCCCCAGTTAGTGTTTCTCTCTCTCTCTCTCTCTCCCAGTTAGTGTTTTTCTCTCTCTCTCCTCCAGTTACTGTTTCCCTCTCTCTCTCTCTACCATTTAGTGTTTCTCTCTCTCTCCCCCAGTTAGTATTTCTCTCTCTCGCTCCCCCAGTTAGTGTTTCTCTCTCTCTCTCTCTCTCTCTCCCAGTTAGTATTTCTCTCTCTCTCTCTCTCTCTCTCTCCCCCAGTTAGTGTTTCTCTCTCTCTCTCTCCCCCAGTTAGTGTTTCTCTCTCTCTCTCTCTCTCTCTCTCTCGGTGTTTCTCTCTCTCTCTCTCTCCCAGTTAGTGTTTCTCTCTCTCTCTCTCTCTCTCTCTCTCAGTTAGTGTTTCTCTCTCTCTCTCTCTCCCCCAGTTAGTGTTTCCTTCTGTCTCTCTCTCTCTCTCTCTCTCTCTCCCAGTTAGTGTTTTTCTCTCTCTCTCCCAGTTAGTGTTTCTCTCTGTCTCTCCCAGTTAGTGTTTCTCACTCTCTCTCTTCCAGTTAGTGTTTCTCTCTCTCTCTCCCAGTTTGTGTTTCTCACTCTCTCTCTCACTTAGTGTTTCTCTCTCTCTCTCTCCCAGTTAGTGTTTCTCTCTCCCAGTTACTGTTTCTCTTTCTCTCTCTCTCTCCCAGTTAGTGCTTCTCTCTCTCTCTCTCTCTCTCTCTCTCTCTCCCAGTTAGTGTTTCTCTCTCTCTCCTCTCTCTCTCTCTCTCTCCCCCAGTTAGTGTTTCTCTCTCTCTCTCTCTCTCTCTCCCAGTTAGTGTCTCTCCCTCTCTCTCTCTCTCCCAGTTAGTGTTTCTCTCTGCCTCTCTCTCTCTCTCCCAGTTAGTGTTTCTCTCTCTCTCTCCCTCAGTTAGTGTTTCTCTCTCTCTCTCCCTCAGTTAGTGTTTCTCTCTCTCTCTCTCTCCCTCAGTTAGTGTTTCTCTCTCTCTCTGTCTCTCCCTCTCTCCCCCAGTTAGTGTTTCTCTCTCTATCTCTTTCCCAGTTAGTGTCTCTCTCTCTCTCTCTCTCTCTCCCAGTTAGTGTTTCTCTCTCTCTCTCTCTCCCAGTTAGTGTCTCTCTCGCTCTCTCTCTCTCTCTCCCAGTTAGTGTTTCTCTCTCTCTCTCTCTCTCCCAGTTAGTGTTTCTCTCTCTCTCTCTCCCAGTTCGTGTTTCTCGCTCTCTCTCTCTCCCAGTTAGTGTTTCTCTCTCTCTCTCTCTCTCCCAGTTAGTGTTTCTCTCTCTCTCTCTCTCTCTCCCAGTTAGTGTTTCTCTCTCTCTCTCTCTCTCTCCCAGTCAGTGTTTCTCTCTCTCTCCCAGTTATTGTTTCTCTCTCTCTCTCTCTCTCAGTTAGTGTTTATCTCTCTCTCTCTCTCCCTCTCCCAGTTAGTGTCTCTTTCTCGCTCCCTCTCTCCCCCAGTTAGTGTTTCTCTCTCTCTCGCTCTCCCCCAGTGAGTGTTTCTCTCTCTCTCTCTCTCTCTCTCTCTGTCTCTCTCTCCCAGTCAGTGTTTCTCTCTCTCTCTCTCCCAGTTATTGTTTCTCTCTCTCTCTCTCTCTCTCTCAGTTAGTGTTTATCTCTCTCTCTCTCTCCCTCTCCCAGTTAGTGTCTCTTTCTCGCTCCCTCTCTCTCCCAGTTAGTGTTTCTCTCTCTCTCTCCCCCAGTTAGTGTTTCTCTCTCTCTCTCTCCCAGTTAGTGTTTCTCTCTCTTTCCCAGTTAGTGTTTCTCTCTCTCTCTCTCCCCCAGTTAGTGTCTCTCTCTCTCTCTCTCCCAGTTAGTGTTTCTCTCTCTCTCTCTCCAAGTTAATGTTTCTCTCTCTCTCTCTCTCTCTCCCCCCCCAGTTAGTGTTTCTCTCTCTCTCTTCCTCAGTTAGTGTTTCTCTCTCTCTCTCCCTCAGTTAGTGTTTCTCTCTCTCTCTCTCCCAGTTCGTGTTTCTCTCTCTCTCTCTCTCCCCCAGTTAGTGTTTCTCTCTCTCTCTCCCTCAGTTAGTTTTTCTCTCTCTCTCTCTCTCTCTCTCTCTCCCCCAGTTAGAGTTTCTCTCTCTCTCTCTCCCTCAGTGTTTCTCTCTCTCTCCCCCAGTTAGTGTTTATCTCTCTCTCTCACAGTTAGTGTTTCTCTCTCTCTCTCTCCCTCAGTGTTTCTCTCTCTCTCCCCCAGTTAGTGTTTCTCTCTCTCTCACACAGTTTGTGTTTCTCTCCCTCTCCCCCAGTTAGTGTTTCTCTCTCCCTCTCCCCCAGTTAGTGTTTCTGTCTCTCTCTCCCTCTCTCCCAGTTAGTGTTTCTCTCTCTCTCTCTCCCAGTTAGTGTTTCTCTCTCTCTCTCTCTCCCCCAGTTAGTGTTTCTCTCTCTCTCTCCCCCCAGTTCGTGTTTCTCTCTCTCTCTCTCCCAGTTAGTGTTTCTCCCTCTCTCTCTCTCCCCCAGTTAGTGTTTCTCTCTCTCTCTCTCCCAGTTAGTGTTTCGCTCTCTCTCTCTCTCTCTCCAGTTAGTGTTTCTCTCTCACTCTCTCCCAGTTAGTGTTTCTGTCTCTCTCTCCCTCTCTCCCAGTTAGTGTTTCTCTCTCTCTCTCCCCCAGTTAGTGTTTCCCTCTCTCTCTCTCT
The DNA here is from genome assembly GCF_044704955.1 of Pristiophorus japonicus. NCBI lineage: Eukaryota > Metazoa > Chordata > Chondrichthyes > Pristiophoridae > Pristiophorus > Pristiophorus japonicus. The sequence continues at coordinate 43,163 of NW_027250921.1, read as the reverse complement.
CTCTCTCTGTCTCTCTCTCCCAGTCAGTGTTTCTCTCTCTCTCTCTCCCAGTTATTGTTTCTCTCTCTCTCTCTCTCTCAGTTAGTGTTTATCTCTCTCTCTCTCTCCCTCTCCCAGTTAGTGTCTCTTTCTCGCTCCCTCTCTCTCCCAGTTAGTGTTTCTCTCTCTCTCTCCCCCAGTTAGTGTTTCTCTCTCTCTCTCCCCCCGTTAGTGTTTCTCACTCTCTCTCTCCCAGTCAGTGTTTCTACCTCTCTCTCTCTCCCAGTTAGTGTTTCTCTCACTCTCTCTTTCCCAGTTAGTGTTTCTCTCTCTCTCTCTCCCAGTTAGTGTTTCTCTCTCTCTCTCTCTCCCCCAGTTAGTGTTTCTCTCTCTCTCTCTCTCCCAGTTAGTGTTATTCTCTCTCTCTCTCTCTCTCTCTCTCTCTCTCTCCCAGTTAGTGTTTCTCTCTCTCTCTCCCCCAGTTAGTGTTTCTCTCTCTCTCTCTCTCTCTCCCCCAGTTAGTGTTTCTCTCTCTCTCTCTCTCTCCCAGTTAGTGTTTTTCTCTCTCTCTCTCCTCCAGTTAGTGTTTCCCTCTCTCTCTCTCTCCCTCCCTCTCTCTCGGTGTTTCTCTCTCTCTCTCTCTCTCCCAGTTAGTGTTTCTCTCTCTCTCTCTCTCTCTCTCTC
>NW_027250921.1:35000-40000 GCF_044704955.1 Pristiophorus japonicus | reverse complement strand
TCTCTCTCTCTCCCAGTTAGTGTTTCTCTCTCTCTCTCTCTCTCTCCCAGTTAGTGTTTCTCTCTCTCTCTCTCTCTCTCCCAGTCAGTGTTTCTCTCTCTCTCCCAGTTATTGTTTCTCTCTCTCTCTCTCTCTCTCTCAGTTAGTGTTTATCTCTCTCTCTCTCTCCCTCTCCCAGTTAGTGTCTCTTTCTCGCTCCCTCTCTCCCCCAGTTAGTGTTTCTCTCTCTCTCGCTCTCCCCCAGTGAGTGTTTCTCTCTCTCTCTCTCTCTCTCTCTGTCTCTCTCTCCCAGTCAGTGTTTCTCTCTCTCTCTCTCCCAGTTATTGTCTTCTCTCTCTCTCTCTCTCTCTCTCAGTTAGTGTTTATCTCTCTCTCTCTCTCCCTCTCCCAGTTAGTGTCTCTTTCTCGCTCCCTCTCTCTCCCAGTTAGTGTTTCTCTCTCTCTCTCCCCCAGTTAGTGTTTCTCTCTCTCTCTCTCCCAGTTAGTGTTTCTCTCACTCTCTCTTTCCCAGTTAGTGTTTCTCTCTCTCTCTCTCCCAGTTAGTGTTTCTCTCTCTCTCTCTCTCCAAGTTAATGTTTCTCTCTCTCTCTCTCTCTCTCCCCCCCCAGTTAGTGTTTCTCTCTCTCTCTTCCTCAGTTAGTGTTTCTCTCTCTCTCTCCCTCAGTTAGTGTTTCTCTCTCTCTCTCTCCCAGTTCGTGTTTCTCTCTCTCTCTCTCCCCCAGTTAGTGTTTCTCTCTCTCTCTCTCCCTCAGTTAGTTTTTCTCTCTCTCTCTCTCTCTCTCTCTCCCCCAGTTAGTGTTTCTCTCTCTCTCTCTCCCTCAGTGTTTCTCTCTCTCTCCCCCAGTTAGTGTTTATCTCTCTCTCTCACAGTTAGTGTTTCTCTCTCTCTCTCCCTCAGTGTTTCTCTCTCTCTCCCCCAGTTAGTGTTTCTCTCTCTCTCACACAGTTTGTGTTTCTCTCCCTCTCCCCCAGTTAGTGTTTCTCTCTCCCTCTCCCCCAGTTAGTGTTTCTGTCTCTCTCTCCCTCTCTCCCAGTTAGTGTTTCTCTCTCTCTCTCTCCCAGTTAGTGTTTCTCTCTCTCTCTCTCTCCCCCAGTTAGTGTTTCTCTCTCTCTCTCCCCCCAGTTCGTGTTTCTCTCTCTCTCTCTCCCAGTTAGTGTTTCTCCCTCTCTCTCTCTCCCCCAGTTAGTGTTTCTCTCTCTCTCTCTCCCAGTTAGTGTTTTGCTCTCTCTCTCTCTCTCTCTCCAGTTAGTGTTTCTCTCTCACTCTCTCCCAGTTAGTGTTTCTCTCTCTCTCTCTCTCTCTCTCCCCCAGTTAGTGTTTCTCTCTCTCTCTCTCTCCCCAGTTAGTGTTTCTCTCTCTCTCTCTCCCCCAGTTAGTGTTTCTCTCTCTCTCTCTCTCTCTCTCCCCCAGTTAGTGTTTCTCTCTCTCTCTCTCTCTCTCTCTCTCCCAGTTCGTGTTTCTCTCTCTCTCTCTCTCCCCCAGTTAGTGTTTCTCTCTCTCTCTCTCCCCCAGTTAGTGTTTCTCTCTCTCTCTCTTTCTCTCTCTCTCTCTCTCCCCCAGTTAGTGTTTCTCTCTCTCTCTCTCCCTCAGTGTTTCTCTCTCTCTCCCCCAGTTAGTGTTTCTCTCTCTCTCTCACAGTTAGTGTCTCTCTCTCTCTCTCTCTCCCTCAGTGTTTCTCTCTCTCTCTCCCTCAGTGTTTCTCTCTCTCTCCCCCAGTTAGTGTTTCTCTCTCTCTCTCACAGTTAGTGTTTCTCTCCCTCTCTCCCAGTTAGTGTTTCTCTCTCCCTCTCCCCCAGTTAGTGTTTCTCTCTCCCTCTCTCCCAGTTAGTGTTTCTCTCTCTCTCTCTCTCTCTCTCTCCCAGTTAATGTTATTCTCTCTCTCTCTCTCTCTCTCTCTCTCTCCCAGTTAATGTTTCTCTCTCTCTCCCCCAGTTAGTGTTTCTCTCTCTCTCTCTCTCTCTCCCCCAGTTAGTGTTTCTCTCTCTCTCTCTCTCTCCCAGTTAGTGTTTTTCTCTCTCTCTCTCCTCCAGTTAGCGTTTCCCTCTCTCTCTCTACCATTTAGTGTTTCTCTCTCTCTCCCCCAGTTAGTATTTCTCTCTCTCGCTCCCCCAGTTAGTGTTTCTCTCTCTCTCTCTCTCTCTCTCCCAGTTAGTATTTCTCTCTCTCTCTCTCTCTCTCTCCCCCAGTTAGTGTTTCTCTCTCTCTCTCTCCCCCAGTTAGTGTTTCTCTCTCTCTCTCTCCCAGTTAGTGTTTCTCTCTCCCAGTTAGTGTTTCTCTTTCTCTCTCTCTCTCCCAGTTAGTGTTTCCTCTCTCTCTCTCAAGTCAGTGTTTCTCTCTGTCTCTCTCAGTTAGTGTTTCTCTCTCTCTCTCTCTCTCTCTCTGAAGTCAGTGTTTCTCTCTCTCTCTCTCTCTCTCTCTCTCTCTCCCAGTTAGTGTTTCTCCCTCTCTCCTCTCTCTCTCTCTCTCTCCCCCAGTTAGTGTTTCTCTCTCTCTCTCTCTCTCTCTCTCTCCCAGTTAGTGTCTCTCCCTCTCTCTCTCTCTCTCCCAGTTCGTGTTTCTCTCTGTCTCTCTCTCTCTCCCAGTTAGTGTTTCTCTCTCTCTCTCTCCCAGTTAGTGTTTCTCTCTCTCTCTCCCTCAGTTAGTGTTTCTCTTTCTCTCTCCCTCAGTTAGTGTTTCTCTCTCTCTCTCTCTCCCTCAGTTAGTGTTTCTCTCTCTCTCTCTCTCTCCCTCTCTCCCCCAGTTAGTGTTTCTCTCTCTATCTCTCTCTCTCTCTCTCTCTCTCTCTCCCAGTCAGTGTTTCTCTCTCTCTCCCAGTTATTGTTTCTCTCTCTCTCTCTCTCTCTCAGTTAGTGTTTATCTCTCTCTCTCTCTTCCTCTCCCAGTTAGTGTCTCTTTCTCACTCCCTCTCTCCCCCAGTTAGTGTTTCTCTCTCTCTCGCTCTCCCCCAGTTAGTGTTTCTCTCTCTCTCTCTCTCTCTCTCTGTCTCTCTCTCCCAGTCAGTGTTTCTCTCTCTCTCTCTCCCAGTTATTGTTTCTCTCTCTCTCTCTCTCTCTCTCTCTCAGTTAGTGTTTATCTCTCTCTCTCTCTCCCTCTCCCAGTTAGTGTCTCTTTCTCGCTCCCTCTCTCTCCCAGTTAGTGTTTCTCTCTCTCTCTCCCCCAGTTAGTGTTTCTCTCTCTCTCTCCCCCAGTTAGTGTTTCTCACTCTCTCTCTCCCAGTTAGTGTCTCTCTCTCTCTCTCTCTCAGTTAGTGTTTCTCTCTCTCTCTCTCTCTCTCTCCCCCAGTTAGTGTTTCTCTCTCTCTCTCTCTCTCTCTCCCCCAGTTCGTGTTTCTCTCTCTCTCTCTCTCCCCCAGTTAGTGTTTCTCTCTCTCTCTCTCCCCCAGTTAGTGTTTCTCTATCTCTCTCTTTCTCTCTCTCTCTCTCTCCCCCAGTTAGTGTTTCTCTCTCTCTCTCTCCCTCAGTGTTTCTCTCTCTCTCCCCCAGTTAGTGTTTCTCTCTCTCTCTCACAGTTAGTGTTTCTCTCTCTCTCTCCCCCAGTTAGTGTTTCTCTCTCCCTCTCTCCCAGTTAGTGTTTCTCTCTCTCTCTCTCTCCCTGTTAGTGTTATTCTCTCTCTCTCTCTCTCTCTCTCTCTCTCTCTCTCCCAGTTAATGTTTCTCTCTCTCTCCCCCAGTTAGTGTTTCTCTCTCTCTCTCTCTCTCTCCCCCAGTTAGTGTTTCTCTCTCTCTCTCTCTCTCCCAGTTCGTGTTTTTCTCTCTCTCTCTCCTCCAGTTAGTGTTTCCCTCTCTCTCTCTCTCTACCATTTAGTGTTTCTCTCTCTCTCCCCCAGTTAGTATTTCTCTCTCTCGCTCCCCCAGTTAGTGTTTCTCTCTCTCTCTCTCTCTCTCTCCCAGTTAGTATTTCTCTCTCTCTCTCTCTCTCTCTCCCCCAGTTAGTGTTTCTCTCTCTCTCTCTCTCTCCCCCAGTTAGTGTTTCTCTCTCTCTCTCTCTCTCTCTCTCTCTCTCTCGGTGTTTCTCTCTCTCTCTCTCTCCCAGTTAGTGTTTCTCTCTATCTCTCTCTCTCTCTCTCTCTCTCTCTCTCTCAGTTAGTGTTTCTCTCTCTCTCTCTCTCCCCCAGTTAGTGTTTCCTTCTCTCTCTCTCTCTCTCTCTCTCTCTCTCTCTCCCAGTTAGTGTTTTTCTCTCTCTCTCCCAGTTAGTGTTTCTCTCTGTCTCTCCCAGTTTGTGTTTCTCACTCTCTCTCTCACTTAGTGTTTCTCTCTCTCTCTCTCCCAGTTAGTGTTTCTCTCTCCCAGTTAGTGTTTCTCTTTCTCTCTCTCTCTCCCAGTTAGTGCTTCTCTCTCTCTCTCTCAAGTCAGTGTTTCTCTCTGTCTCTCTCAGTTAGTGTTTCTCTCTCTCTCTCTCTCTCTCTCTGAAGTCAGTGTTTCTCTCTCTCTCTCTCTCTCTCTCTCTCTCCCAGTTAGTGTTTCTCTCTCTCTCCTCTCTCTCTCTCTCTCTCTCCCCCAGTTAGTGTTTCTCTCTCTCTCTCTCTCTCTCTCTCCCAGTTAGTGTCTCTCCCTCTCTCTCTCTCTCCCAGTTAGTGTTTCTCTCTGTCTCTCTCTCTCTCCCAGTTAGTGTTTCTCTCTCTCTCTCCCTCAGTTAGTGTTTCTCTCTCTCTCTCCCTCAGTTAGTGTTTCTCTCTCTCTCTCTCTCCCTCAGTTAGTGTTTCTCTCTCTCTCTCTCTCTCCCTCTCTCCCCCAGTTAGTGTTTCTCTCTCTATCTCTTTCCCAGTTAGTGTCTCTCTCTCTCTCTCTCTCCCAGTTAGTGTTTCTCTCTCTCTCTCTCTCCCAGTTAGTATCTCTCTCTCTCTCTCTCTCTCTCTCTCCCAGTTAGTGTTTCTCTCTCTCTCTCTCTCTCCCAGTTAGTGTTTCTTCCTCTCTCTCCCTCAGTTAGTGTTTCTCTCTCTCTCTCCCTCAGTTAGTGTTTCTCTCTCTCTCTCTCTCCCTCAGTTAGTGTTTCTCTCTC
>NW_027250921.1:0-32500 GCF_044704955.1 Pristiophorus japonicus | reverse complement strand
CCCCAGTTAGTGTTTCTCTATCTCTCTCTTTCTCTCTCTCTCTCTCTCCCCCAGTTAGTGTTTCTCTCTCTCTCTCTCCCTCAGTGTTTCTCTCTCTCTCCCCCAGTTAGTGTTTCTCTCTCTCTCTCACAGTTAGTGTTTCTCTCTCTCTCTCTCCCTCAGTGTTTCTCTCTCTCTCTCCCTCAGTGTTTCTCTCTCTCTCCCCCAGTTAGTGTTTCTCTCTCTCGCTCACAGTTAGTGTTTCTCTCCCTCTCTCCCAGTTAGTGTTTCTCTCTCCCTCTCCCCCAGTTAGTGTTTCTCTCTCCCTCTCTCCCAGTTAGTGTTTCTCTCTCTCTCTCTCTCCCTGTTAGTGTTATTCTCTCTCTCTCTCTCTCTCTCTCTCTCTCTCTCTCTCTCCCAGTTAATGTTTCTCTCTCTCTCCCCCAGTTAGTGTTTCTCTCTCTCTCTCTCTCTCTCCCCCAGTTAGTGTTTCTCTCTCTCTCTCTCTCTCCCAGTTCGTGTTTTTCTCTCTCTCTCTCCTCCAGTTAGTGTTTCCCTTTCTCTCTCTCTACCATTTAGTGTTTCTCTCTCTCTCCCCCAGTTAGTATTTCTCTCTCTCGCTCCCCCAGTTAGTGTTTCTCTCTCTCTCTCTCTCTCTCTCCCAGTTAGTATTTCTCTCTCTCTCTCTCTCTCTCCCCCCAGTTAGTGTTTCTCTCTCTCTCTCTCTCCCCCAGTTAGTGTTTCTCTCTCTCTCTCTCTCTCTCTCTCTCTCGGTGTTTCTCTCTCTCTCTCTCTCCCAGTTAGTGTTTCTCTCTCTCTCTCTCTCTCTCTCTCTCTCTCTCTCTCTCTCTCTCAGTTAGTGTTTCTCTCTCTCTCTCTCTCCCCCAGTTAGTGTTTCCTTCTCTCTCTCTCTCTCTCTCTCTCTCTCTCTCTCTCTCTCCCAGTTAGTGTTTTTCTCTCTCTCTCCCAGTTAGTGTTTCTCTCTGTCTCTCCCAGTTTGTGTTTCTCACTCTCTCTCTCACTTAGTGTTTCTCTCTCTCTCTCTCCCAGTTAGTGTTTCTCTCTCCCAGTTAGTGTTTCACTTTCTCTCTCTCTCTCCCATTTAGTGCTTCTCTCTCTCTCTCTCAAGTCAGTGTTTCTCTCTGTCTCTCTCAGTTAGTGTTTCTCTCTCTCTCTCTCTCTCTCTCTCTGAAGTCAGTGTTTCTCTCTCTCTCTCTCTCTCTCTCTCTCTCTCTCTCCCAGTTAGTGTTTCTCTCTCTCTCCTCTCTCTCTCTCTCTCTCTCCCCCAGTTAGTGTTTCTCTCTCTCTCTCTCTCTCTCTCTCCCAGTTAGTGTCTCTCCCTCTCTCTCTCTCTCCCAGTTAGTGTTTCTCTCTGTCTCTCTCTCTCTCCCTCAGTTAGTGTTTCTCTCTCTCTCTCCCTCAGTTAGTGTTTCTCTCTCTCTCTCTCTCCCTCAGTTAGTGTTTCTCTCTCTCTCTCTCTCTCCCTCTCTCCCCCAGTTAGTGTTTCTCTCTCTATCTCTTTCCCAGTTAGTGTCTCTCTCTCTCTCTCTCTCCCAGTTAGTGTTTCTCTCTCTCTCTCTCTCCCAGTTAGTGTCTCTCTCTCGCTCTCTCTCTCTCTCTCCCAGTTAGTGTTTCTCTCTCTCTCTCTCTCCCAGTTAGTGTTTTTCTCTCTCTCTCTCCCAGTTCGTGTTTCTCGCTCTCTCTCTCTCCCAGTTAGTGTTTCTCTCTCTCTCTCTCCCAGTTAGTGTTTCTCTCTCTCTCTCCCAGTTAGTGTTCCTCTCTCTCTCTCTCTCTCCCAGTTAGTGTTTCTCTCTCTCTCTCTCTCTCTCTCCCAGTTAGTGTTTCTCTCTCTCTCTCTCTCTCTCCCAGTTAGTGTTTCTCTCTCTCTCTCTCTCTCTCTCTCTCTCTCCCAGTCAGTGTTTCTCTCTCTCTCCCAGTTATTGTTTCTCTCTCTCTCTCTCTCTCAGTTAGTGTTTATCTCTCTCTCTCTCTCCCTCTCCCAGTTAGTGTCTCTTTCTCACTCCCTCTCTCCCCCAGTTAGTGTTTCTCTCTCTCTCACTCTCCCCCAGTTAGTGTTTCTCTCTCTCTCTCTCTCTCTCTGTCTCTCTCTCCCAGTCAGTGTTTCTCTCTCTCTCTCTCCCAGTTATTGTTTCTCTCTCTCTCTCTCTCTCTCTCAGTTAGTGTTTATCTCTCTCTCTCTCTCCCTCTCCCAGTTAGTGTCTCTTTCTCGCTCCCTCTCTCTCCCAGTTAGTGTTTCTCTCTCTCTCTCCCCCAGTTAGTGTTTCTCTCTCTCTCTCCCCCAGTTAGTGTTTCTCACTCTCTCTCTCCCAGTTAGTGTCTCTCTCTCTCTCTCTCTCTCAGTTAGTGTTTCTCTCTCTCTCTCTCCCAGTCAGTGTTTCTACCTCTCTCTCTCTCCCAGTTAGTGTTTCTCTCACTCTCTCTTTCCCAGTTAGTGTTTCTCTCTCTCTCTCTCCCCCAGTTAGTGTCTCTCTCTCTCTCTCTCCCAGTTAGTTTTGCTCTCTCTCTCTCTCCAAGTTAATGTTTCTCTCTCTCTCTCCCCCCCCAGTTAGTGTTTCTCTCTCTCTCTTCCTCAGTTAGTGTTTCTCTCTCTCTCTCCCTCAGTTAGTGTTTCTCTCTCTCTCTCTCCCAGTTCGTGTTTCTCTCTCTCTCTCTCCCCCAGTTAGTGTTTCTCTCTCTCTCTCTCCCTCAGTTAGTTTTTCTCTCTCTCTCTCTCTCTCTCCCCCAGTTAGTGTTTCTCTCTCTCTCTCTCCCTCAGTGTTTCTCTCTCTCTCCCCCAGTTAGTGTTTATCTCTCTCTCTCACAGTTAGTGTTTCCCTCTCTCTCTCTCTCCCTCAGTGTTTCTCTCTCTCTCCCCCAGTTAGTGTTTCTGTCTCTCTCTCCCTCTCTCCCAGTTAGTGTTTCTCTCTCTCTCTCGCCCAGTTAGTGTTTCTCTCTCTCTCTCTCTCCCCCAGTTAGTGTTTCTCTCTCTCTCTCTCCCCAGTTCGTGTTTCTCTCTCTCTCTCTCCCAGTTAGTGTTTCTCTCTCTCTCTCTCTCCCCCAGTTAGTGTTTCTCTCTCTCTCTCTCCCAGTTAGTGTTTCGCTCTCTCTCTCTCTCTCTCCAGTTAGTGTTTCTCTCTCACTCTCTCCCAGTTAGTGTTTCTCTCTCTCTCTCTCTCTCTCTCCCCCAGTTAGTGTTTCTCTCTCTCTCTCTCTCCCCAGTTAGTGTTTCTCTCTCTCTCTCTCCCCCAGTTAGTGTTTCTCTCTCTCTCTCTCTCTCTCTCTCTCTCCCCAGTTAGTGTTTCTCTCTCTCTCTCTCCCCCAGTTAGTGTTTCTCTCTCTCTCTCTCTCTCTCTCCCCCAGTTAGTGTTTCTCTCTCTCTCTCTCTCTCTCTCTCTCTCTCTCCCAGTTCGTGTTTCTCTCTCTCTCTCTCTCCCCCAGTTAGTGTTTCTCTCTCTCTCTCTCTCCCCCAGTTAGTGTTTCTCTCTCTCTCTCTTTCTCTCTCTCTCTCTCTCCCCCAGTTAGTGTTTCTCTCTCTCTCTCTCTCCCTCAGTGTTTCTCTCTCTCTCCCCCAGTTAGTGTTTCTCTCTCTCTCTCACAGTTAGTGTTTCTCTCTCTCTCTCTCCCTCAGTGTTTCTCTCTCTCTCTCCCTCAGTGTTTCTCTCTCTCTCCCCCAGTTAGTGTTTCTCTCTCTCTCTCACAGTTAGTGTTTCTCTCCCTCTCTCCCAGTTAGTGTTTCTCTCTCCCTCTCCCCCAGTTAGTGTTTCTCTCTCCCTCTCTCCCAGTTAGTGTTTCTCTCTCTCTTTCTCTCTCCCAGTTAGTGTTTCTCTCTCTCTCTCTCTCTCCCCCAGTTAGTGTTTCTCTCTCTCTCCCCCCAGTTAGTGTTTCTCTCTCTCTCTCTCCCAGTTAGTGTTTCTCTCTCTCTCTCTCTCTCCCCCAGTTAGTGTTTCTCTCTCTCTCTCTCCCAGTTAGTGATTATCTCTCTCTCTCTCCCAGTTAGTGTTTCTCTCTCTCTCTCTCTCCCCAGTTAGTGTTTCTCTCTCACTCTCTCCCAGTTAGTGTTTCTCTCTCTCTCTCTCTCTCCCCCAGTTAGTGTTTTTCTCTCTCTCTCTCTCTCCCAGTTAGTGTTTCTCTCTCTCTCTCTCTCTCACCCAGTTTGTGTTTCTCTCTCTCTCTCCCAGTTAGTGTTTCTCTCTCTCTCCTCTCTCTCTCTCTCTCTCTCTCTCTCCCAGTTTATGTTTCTCTCTCTCTCTCTCTCCCAGTTCGTGTTTTTTCTATCTCTCCCCCAGTTAGTGTTTCTCTCTCTCTCTCTCTCTCCCAGTTAGTGTCTCTCTCTCTCTCTCCCAGTTCGTGTTTCTCTCTGTCTGTCTCTCTCTCTCTCTCCCAGTTAGTGTTTCTCTCTCTCTCTCCCTCAGTTAGTGTTTCTCTCTCTCTCTCCCTCAGTTAGTGTTTCTCTCTCTCTCTCTCTCCCTCAGTTAGTGTTTCTCTCTCTCTCTCTCTCTCCCAGTTAGTGTTTCTCTCTCTCTCCCAGTTAGTGTTCTCTCTCTCTCTCTCTCCCCCAGTTAGTGTTTCTCTCTCTCTCTCTCTCCCCCAGTTAGTGTTTCTCTCTCTCTCTCCCAGTTAGTGTTTCTCTCTCTCTCTCCCAGTTAGTGTTGCTCTCTCTCTCTCTCTCCCCCAGTTAGTGTTTCTCTCTCTCTCTCCCTCAGTTAGTGTTTCTCTCTCTCTCTCTCTCTCTCTCCGCCAGTTAGTGTTTCTCTCTCTCTCTCTCCCTCAGTGTTTCTCTCTCTCTTCCTCTCTCTCCCCCAGTTAGTGTTTTTCTCTCTCTCTCTCCCAGTTACTGTTTCGCTCTCTCTCTCTCTCTCTCCCTCTCTCCCAGTTAGTGTTTCTCTCTCTCTCTCTCTCTCTCTCTCTCTCTCTCCCCCAGTTAGTGTTTCTCTCTCTCCCCCAGTTAGTCTTTCTCTCTCTCTCTCCCCCATTTAGTCTTTCTCTCTCTCTCTCCCCCATTTAGTCTTTCTCTCTCTCTCTCCCCCAGTTAGTGTTTCTCTCTCTCTCTCTCCCAGTTAGTGTTTCTCTCTCTCCCTCTCTCCCCCAATTTGTGTTTTTCTCTCTCTCTCTCTCTCCCAGTTAGTGTTTTTCTCTCTCTCTCTCTCTCTCCCAGTTAGTGTTTTTTCTCTCTCTCTCTCCCCCAGTTAGTGTCTCTCTCTCTCTCTCTCTCCCAGTTAGTCTGTCTCTCTCTCTCTCTCTCCCAGTTAGTGTTTCGCGCTGTCTCTCTCTCTCTCTCTCTCTCCCACTTAGTGTTTCTCTCTCTCTCTCTCTCTCCCAGTTAGTGTTTCTCTCTCTCTCTCTCCCAGTTAGTGTTTCTCTCTCTCTCTCTCTCCCCCAGTTAGTGTTTCTCTCTCTCTCTCTCCCCCAGTTCGTGTTTCTCTCTCTCTCCCAATTAGTGTTTCTCTCTCTCTCTCTCTCCCAGTTAGTGTTTCTCTCTCTCTCTCCCAGTTAGTGTTTCTCTCTCTCACTCTCCCAGTTGGTGTTTCTCTCTCTCTCTCTCTCTCTCCCAGTTAGTGTTTTTTTTCTCTCTCTCTCCCCCAGTTAGTGTTTCTCTCTCTCTCTCCCAGTTAGATTTTCTCTCTCTCTCTCTCCCCCAGTTAGTGTTTCTCTCTCTCTCTCCCAGTTAGTGTTTCTCTCTCTCTCCCCCAGTTCGTGTTTCTCTCTCTCTCTCTCCCAGTTAGTGTTTCTCTCTCTCTCTCTCTCTCCCCCAGTTAGTGTTTCTCCCTCTTTCTCTCCCCCAGTTAGTGTTTCTCTCTCTCCCAGTTAGTGTTTCTCTCTCTCTCTCCCTCAGTTAGTGTTTCTCTCTCTCTCTCCCTCAGTTAGTGTTTCTCTCTCTCTCTCTCTCTCCCAGTTAGTGTTTCTCTCTCTCTCCCAGTTAGTGTTCTCTCTCTCTCTCTCTCCCCCAGTTAGTGTTTCTCTCTCTCTCTCTCTCCCCCAGTTAGTGTTTCTCTCTCTCTCTCCCAGTTAGTGTTTCTCTCTCTCTCTCCCAGTTAGTGTTGCTCTCTCTCTCTCTCTCCCCCAGTTAGTGTTTCTCTCTCTCTCTCCCTCAGTTAGTGTTTCTCTCTCTCTCTCTCTCTCTCTCCGCCAGTTAGTGTTTCTCTCTCTCTCTCCCTCAGTTAGTGTTTTTCTCTCTCTCCCCCAGGTAGTGTTTCTCTCTCTCTCTCTCCCTCAGTGTTTCTCTCTCTCTTCCTCTCTCTCCCCCAGTTAGTGTTTTTCTCTCTCTCTCTCCCAGTTACTGTTTCGCTCTCTCTCTCTCTCTCCCTCTCTCCCAGTTAGTGTTTCTCTCTCTCTCTCTCTCTCTCTCTCTCTCTCTCTCTCTCTCTCTCCCCCAGTTAGTGTTTCTCTCTCTCTCTCCCCCAGTTAGTCTTTCTCTCTCTCTCTCCCCCAGTTAGTGTTTCTCTCTCTCTCTCCCCCATTTAGTCTTTCTCTCTCTCTCTCCCCCAGTTAGTGTTTCTCTCTCTCTCTCTCCCAGTTAGTGTTTCTCTCTCTCCCTCTCTCCCCCAATTTGTGTTTTTCTCTCTCTCTCTCTCTCCCAGTTAGTGTTTTTCTCTCTCTCTCTCTCTCTCTCCCAGTTAGTGTTTTTTCTCTCTCTCTCTCCCCCAGTTAGTGTCTCTCTCTCTCTCTCTCTCCCAGTTAGTCTGTCTCTCTCTCTCTCTCCCAGTTAGTGTTTCGCGCTGTCTCTCTCTCTCTCTCTCTCTCTCCCAGTTAGTGTTTCTCTCTCTCTCTCTCTCTCCCAGTTAGTGTTTCTCTCTCTCTCTCTCCCAGTTAGTGTTTCTCTCTCTCTCTCTCTCCCCCAGTTAGTGTTTCTCTCTCTCTCTCTCCCCCAGTTCGTGTTTCTCTCTCTCTCCCAGTTAGTGTTTCTCTCTCTCTCTCTCTCCCAGTTAGTGTTTCTCTCTCTCTCTCCCAGTTAGTGTTTCTCTCACTCACTCTCCCAGTTGGTGTTTCTCTCTCTCTCTCTCTCTCTCCCAGTTAGTGTTTTTTTTCTCTCTCTCTCCCCCAGTTAGTGTTTCTCTCTCTCTTTCCCAGTTAGATTTTCTCTCTCTCTCTCTCCCCCAGTTAGTGTTTCTCTCTCTCTCCCCCAGTTCGTGTTTCTCTCTCTCTCTCTCCCAGTTAGTGTTTCTCTCTCTCTCTCTCTCTCCCCCAGTTAGTGTTTCTCCCTCTTTCTCTCCCCCAGTTAGTGTTTCTCTCTCTCTCTCCCAGTTAGTGTTTCTCTCTCTCTCTCGCTCTCACTCTCCCAGTTTGTGTTACTCTTTCATTTCCCCCAATTTCTCTCTCAGGACTGACGGAGTTTCCAAGTGATTTCTGTTGGCCCCGATACCATCATCCTTAGACAATACGGTTTGGTTACAAGCCATGACAGCCAGGTTACTGTACATGCATGATTCATGCATAGAAGGACCATTTCTCCCAAGTCGCGAACGCTCGGGACCCCAATCGCCCATTGCAGTCGACTCCAGCCTAAAGCGGGGGGGCAGAAACCCTAACTTAAATCCAATCCCACACCACCGTGGTTGACTCTTAACTACCTTCTGAAGTGGCTATTCAATTATATCAAACTGCTACAGCGGTTCAAGAAGCGGCCCACCTCAACCTTCGCGGGCAACCACCTTCTTGATCCTTCATTGTCGCTGGGTCACAATCCTGGAACTCCCTCCCTAACAGCACTGTGGGAGCACCTTCACCACACGGACTGCAGCGGTTCAAGAAGGCGGCTCACCACCACCTTCTCAAGGGCAATTAGGGATGGGCAATAAATGTGGACTGTTTATTTGTAATGCAATGAGTGGACTGTAACCACTAACTTTAAAATGGATTTAAAAATTGCATCGATTAACGTGCGTAATGTAAAATCCACTACGCGATGTGTTTCCACCTTGGGGTACCTCGCCAAGGTCAAGGCAGACCCGCTGTTCTTGCAGGAGTGCGGTCTGCTGCACTTCAGCAGTTACCGGCAGTGGTCACGATGGTATCCATCTGGTCAGGAGGCAACAACTGCCGGTCCTCTGACCTGGGCATTCTGCTGCAGGGAGGCCACTTCACCATCACTGAAGTTAAGGAGATGGTCGGGGGCCACCTCCTCTTAGCAGATGTAATGTACAAAAAATGCCCCTCTCAGGCTAATTAATGTTTATGCCCCAGCTCTCAAGGACGAGCGGCTGGCCCTCCTCCAGCAGCTCCCACTGCTGCTGGCAACATCCAGGCCGATCATTCTGGGCGGTGGCTTCAACTGCATCATCGATGCGGCTGGACGATCCAGCAGAGCCGAAAGCAAACTGGACGCCACGTCCAAACTCCAAACTGTGCGACGTCTTCAGCAACCCTGCAGACGGAGCACCGCTCAGATACACCTGGTCGAGACCAGACGGGTCCATCCGTTCCACAATAGACTTCCTGTTTGTGTCCCACACGCTCAAGGTCAGATCCACCGACGTCACGCCGGTGTTCTTCTCTGACCACTGCCTCCTACTGGCCGACTGTCGCCCACAGGAAAACCAGAAAGTTGGCAGAGGGATATGGAAGCTCAAAGTGAAACTGTTGACTCTGGAAAACGTTGAGGAACTCGAGGGATTACAAAGGTTGGAGAACCGTAAAACCCCTCTGATTCCCCGATGCACTGGTGGGAAACAATCAAGACAAACATCAAGAGGTTCTTCATCCTCAAAGGTGTTCAGGAGGCGAGAGGGAGACAGAGGGAATTGTCCCAACTCCAGAAGAGTATGCAAAACCTGCTCCTGTTGCAGTCGATGGGGGCCGATGTCGCAGAGGAACTCGAAGAGGTGAAGGGCCAGCAAGCCTCGCTCTTTGCCTCAGAGTCCTCCAAATCATTTTCCGCTCCAGAGTCCGCTCCGTCGAGCAGGATGAGACGTGTTCGCGCTTCTTCTTCCAAAAGGTAACACAGGGGGAGCTCTGTGATCAGCAGCCTAAAGGAAGAAGATGTTTCTGTGATGTCTTCGCAGCCTGACATGCAGAGGATCAGAAAATCCTTCTATACCAGGCTGTATGACGTCAAGCCCACAGACTATGTGGCCTCCCAGTCTTTCCTGTCGTCTAGTTCAGAGGTCTTAGACGACAGCGAGCGGGAGAGTCTGGACCACCCGCTAACTCTGGACAAAGGCCGTCCGGTCCCTTGCGACGAATAAAACTCCCGTAAGCGACGGCTTACCGGTCGAGTTGTATTCGCTCTGTGGGACTGGATGGGCCCAGACCTGCTGGAAGTGTACGGGGGTATGCTTCTGGCTGGCAGCATGTCAGAATCAATGAGGAAAGGCATCATCACCCTCATCTACAAGCAGAAGGGGGAGAGGGAGGAAATCAAAAACCGGCGGCCCATTTCGCTGCTCAATGTGGACTACAAGATCCTGTCAAAGGTCATCGCCAACAGGGTCAAGTCTGCTCTTGAGCTGGTGATTCACCCGGACCAGACCTGCACTGTCCCCGGTAGGAAGATCTCTGATAGCCTGGCGCTACTCAGGGATACGATCGCCTACGTGCGGGACAGGGGGGTGGACACCTGCTTAATCAGCTTAGACCAGGAGAAGGCCTTTGACAGGATATCGCACACGTACCTGATGGACGTGCTCTCCAAAATGGGGTTTGGGGAGGGTATCCGCAATTGGATCCAACTGCTCTACACAGACATCAGTCGTGCAGTCCTAATCAACGGGTGGGAAACTCAAAGCTTTCCGATCAGGTCTGGAGTCAGGCAAGGCTGTCCTCTCTCGTCTGTCTTGTTTGTGTGTTGTATCGAGCCCTTTGCCGAGTCCATCAGGAAGGATGCGGGCATTAGAGGGGTGACGATCCCAGGCAACGGAGGTGCTCAGGTCAAGACCTCCCTGTACATGGACGACGTCGCCATCTTTTGCTCGGACACGCAGTCGGTCCGCAGGTTGCTCACAATCTGTGACCAGTTTGAACTGGCCTCGGGGACAAAGGTCAATCGCAGCAAGAGCGAGGCCACGCTCTTTGGCAACTGGGCCGACCGATCCTTTATTCCATTCACCGTGAAGTCAGATTACCTGATGGTGTTAGGAATATGGTTCGGAGCGGACGGGCGTGCGCCAAAAACTGGGAAGAGCGTATCGCCAAAGTCAAACAAAAACTGGGATGGTGGAAGCTGCGCTCCCTCTCCATGGCAGGAAAGAACCTGGTCATCAGGAGTGAGGTGCTCTCGGGGTTGCTGCACGTGGCACAGGTCTGGCCCATCCCTCGCTCCTGTGCCGCGGCAGTCACCCGGGCATCTTCCACTTTGTCTGGAGATCCAAAATGGACCGTGTCCGCAGAGACACAATGTACAAATCTCTGGACAGTGGAGGAAAGGATGTTCCGAACGTGGCCCTCATCCTGATGGCCACCTTTGTGTGCGGCTGCATCAAGCTATGCACCGACTCCCGGTACGCAAACACCAAGTGTCTCTACGTGCTGAGGTTCTACCTGTCCCCGGTGTTGCGAAGGATGGGTCTGGCCACGCTGCCGCGAAACGCCCCCACCAGTTGGACCATGCCTGTCCACCTGTCCTTCGTGGAAACGTTTTTCAGAAAAAACTCCTTTGACCACAAGGCCATAAAACAGTGGTCAGCACGTAAGGTCCTGGATGCCCTATGGAAGAAGGAGAGGGTGGACCCTGTTGGGTGGTTCCCTGAGCAGACTGTCAAACTCGTTTGGCAGAACATCTCATCGTCAGAGCTTTCACACAAGCACCAAGACGTAACTTGGTTGGTGGTGAGGAGGGCCCTACCCGTCAGATCCTTCAGGCACAGCCGGGGTTTCAGAGACACGGCACTCTGTCCCTGAGTCGGCTGTGGGGCAGATGAGACTGTCACCCATATCCTTCAACATTGCGCCTTTGCAAGGCGGGTCTGGAAAGAGATGCAGTGTTTGCTGTTATATATGTGGACTTGTATTTACTCTGTACAGTCACCAGAGGGCTCATTCCCCGGAGTCCCAAGAGATCCCATAATCCCTTGGGAGCACTGGTATTTAAGAAGGCTTCACGGGTTGGAGAGACACTCTGGAGATCTGCAATAAAAGACTAAGTTCAACTTTGCTTTGAGCTCACAGTGTTCAGTCTGACTCTTTCGCCATACACTACAACTGGCGACGAGATACAGATAGCGAACCCAAAGATGCAGAGAACAGTGGGCATCCTGGAGAAATGTTCGGAGGGAGATGATTGGGAAACTTTTGTGGAGCGACTCGACCAATACTTCGTGGCCAATGAGCTAGATGGGGAAGAGAGCGCTGCCAAATGAAGGGCGATCCTCCTCACCGTCTGTGGGGCACCAACGTATGGCCTCATGAAGAATCTGCTCACTCCAGCGAAACCCACGGAGAAATCATACGACGATTTGTGCACACTGGTCCGAGAGCATTTGAACCCGAAGGAAAGCGTTCTGATGGTGAGGTACCGGTTCTACACCTACAAAAGGTCTGAAGGTCAGGAAGTGGCGAGTTATGTCGCCGAGCTAAGACGCCTTGCAGGACATTGCGAATTTGAAGGACATTTGGAGCACATGCTCAGAGACTTTCTCGTACTTGGCATTGGCCGCAAAACCATACTTCGCAAACTTTTGACTGTAGAGACCCCAACCTTGAGTAAGGCCATAGCGATAGCCCAGGAATTCATTGCCACCAGAGACAATATGAAGCAAATCTCTCAGCACACAAGTGCTGCTACAAGTACTGTAAACAAAGTGATGCTGTTTTCGAATCGTAACGTATAGGGCAGATCACACATACTTGCAGCTGCACATCCGCAGATGTCTCAGAGTCCACCATCAAGGGTGATGAATGCAAGGCCATTAACACCTTGTTGGTGCTGCGGGGGTGATCATCGTTTCCATTCAAGCTGATTCAAAGGATACATTTGCAAGGGCTGTGGAACAATGTAACACCTCCAACGAGTGTGCAGGCGAGCTGCTAAGCCTGTTAAACCTACAAACCATCACGCTGCGGAGATGGGCAGATCCACGGAGGATCACTATGAACCAGAGCCTCAGATAGAGGAGGCAGAGGTACATGGGGTACACACATTCACCACGAATTGTCCTCTGATAAAGCTGAATGTTGAACTAAATGGACTCACGGTGTCAATGGAACTGGACACGGGCGCGAGCCAGTCCATCATGGGCAAAAAGACTTTCGAAAGGCCTCAAGGCCAGTCTTAACTCCAATTCGCACGAAACTAAGAACTTACACAAAAGAACTGATTCCTGTAATCGGCAGTGCTATCGTAAAGGTCTACGATGGAGCGGTGCACAAGCTACCACTCTGGGTGGTAACGGGTGATGGTCCCACGCTGCTTGGCAGGAGCTGGCTGGGAAAGATACGCTGGAACTGGGACAACATCCGAGCGCTATCGCCCGCTGACGACACTTCGTGTGCCCAGGTCTTAAACAAGTTCCCCTCGCTGTTCGAACCAGGCATCGGGAAATTACAAGGAGCAAAAGTGCAGATCCACCTAATTCCGGAGACGCGACCCATCCATCACAAGGCGAGAGCAGTACCGTACATGATGAGAGAAAGGGTAGAGATCGAGCTAGACCGGCTACAGAGAGAGGGCATCATTTCACCGATCGAGTTCAGCGAGTGGGCCAGTCCGATTGTCCCAGTTCTACATAAGAACATAAGAACATAAGAACATAAGAATTAGGAACAGGAGTAGGCCATCTAGCCCCTCGAGCCTGCTCCGCCATTCAACAAGATCATGGCTGATCTGGCCGTGGACTCAGCTCCACTTACCCGCCCGCTCCCCGTAACCCTTAATTCCCTTATTGGTTAAAAATCTATCTATCTGTGACTTGAATACATTCAATGAGCTAGCCTCAACTGCTTCCTTGGGCAGAGAATTCCACAGATTCACAACCCTCTGGGAGAAGAAATTCCTTCTCAACTCGGTTTTAAATTGGCTCCCCCGTATTTTGAGGCTGTGCCCCCTAGTTCTAGTCTCCCCGACCAGTGGAAACAACCTCTCTGCCTCTATCTTGTCTATCCCTTTCATTATTTTAAATGTTTCTATAAGATCACCCCTCATCCTTCTGAACTCCAACGAGTAAAGACCCAGTCTACTCAATCTATCATCATAAGGTAACCCCCTCATCTCCGGAATCAGCCTAGTGAATCGTCTCTGTACCCCTTCCAAAGCTAGTATATCCTTCCTTAAGTAAGGTGACCAAAACTGCACGCAGTACTCAAGGGAGACGGCACCGTCAGAATCTGTGGTGATTACAAAGTAACGATCAATCGTTTCTCCCTGCAGGACCAATACCCACTACCAAAAGCCGACGACCTCTTTGCAACGCTGGCGGGAGGAAAGACGTTCACGAAGCTGAATCTGACTTCAGCCTACATGACGCAGGAACTGGAGGAATCATTGAAGGCCCTCACCTGCATCAACACGCACAAAGGTCTTTTTGTTGATAACAGATGCCCGTTTGGAATCCGATCAGCGGCGGCGATATTCCAAAGAAACATGGAAAGTTTACTGAAGTCGGTCCAGCACATTCTGCCTTTGGTCTGGAAAGACTAAGAACCTCCTGCAGGTTCTGCAGGTGCTCGACTGTGTTCCGACCTGTGACCAAGGTGTCGCTCTGGAAGACCAAGGTGTTGTTGGTCGACTCAACCACGTGGGGCTCAAGTTAAAACGCTCGAAGTGTATTTTCCTGGCACCTGAAGTGGAGTTCCTGGGAAGGAGGATTGCGGCGGACGGCCTCAGGCCCACCAATGCGAAGACGGAGGCAATCGAGAACGCACCGAGGCCACAGAACGTGACGGAGCTGCAGTCGTTTCTGGGACTCTTGAACTACTTTGGTAACTTCTCACCGGGCCTCAGCACACTGTTAGAACCACAACATGTCTTCCTACGAAAAGGGGGCGAATGGGTTTGGGGCAAAAGCCAAGAAAATGCCTTTGTAAAAGCGAGAAAATTGTTATGCTCAAACAAATTGCTGTGTTGTATGATCCATGTAAGTGTTTGGTACTAGCATGTGATGCGTCGTCATATGGCGTTGGGTGTGTATTGCAACAAGCTAATAATTTCGGGAAACTGCAATCGGTTGCTTATGCATCCAGGAGTCTGTCTAAGGCTGAGAGAGCCTACAGCATGATTGAGAAAGAAGCGTTAGTGTGTGTCTATGGGGTAAAGAAAATGCATCAATACCTGTTTGGGCTAAAATTCAAATTGGAAACTGACCATAAGCCACTTATATTCCTGTTTTCCGAGAGTAAAGAGATAAATACCAACACATCGGCCCGCATCCAGAGATGGGCGATCACGTTGTCCGCATACAACTACGCCATCCGCCACAGGCCAGGCACAGAAAACTGCGCCGATGCTCTCAGTAGGCTTCCATTGCCCATCATGGGGGTGGAAATGGTGCAGCCCGCAGATTTAGCCATCGTTATGGAAACATTTGAGAGCAAAACCTGGACAAGCCAGGACCCCTTATTATCTCTAGTCAAAAGCTGTGTGCTTCACGAGAGCTGGTCCAGTGTCCCAGTGGAAATGCAGGAAGAGATAAAGCCGTGGTCTAGGGTACACATCAACTATGCAGGCCCGTTCTTGGGTAAAATGTTCCTTGTGGTTGTAGACGCGTGCTCCAAGTGGATTGAATATGAGATAATGTCGGCTAGCATGTCCGCTGCCACTACTGAAAGCCTGCGGGCCATGTTTGCCACTCACAGCTTACCCGATGTCCTGGTGAGCGAAAACGGGTCATGTTTTACCAGTGCTGAGTTCAAAGAATTCATGACCCGTAACAGGATCAAACATGTCACATCTGCCCCGTTTAAACCAGCGTCCAATGGGCAGGCAGAGAGAGCAGTGCAAACCATCAAGCAAGGCTTGAAGAGGGTAACTGAAGGCTCACTGCAGACTCACCTATCCCGAGTCCTGCTTAGCTACCGCACGAGACCCCACTCACTCACTGGGATCCCACCTGCTGAACTGCTCATGAAAAGAGCACTTAAGACAAGGCTCTCGTTAGTTCACCCTGATCTACATGAACAGGTAGAGAGCAGGCGGCTTCAACAAAGTGCATATCATGATAGCGCAAATGTGTCACGTGAGATTGAAGTCAATGATCCTGTATTTGTATTAAATTATGGACAAGGTCCCAAGTGGCTTCCCGGCACCGTCGTGGCCAAAGAGGGGAGCAGGGTGCTTCGGGTCAAATTTTGAAATGGACTCATTCACCGGAAACACTTGGACCAAATCAAACTCAGATTCACAGACTACCCTGAGCAACCCACCTTGGACCCGACTTTTTTGATCCCCCAATTTACACACCAATGGCAACCGACACCACGGTTGACCACAAAGCAGAACTCATCATCCACAGCAGCCCGACAGGGCCCAACACACCAGCAAGGCCAGCTGCACAGCAGCCCAGCGAGGGCCCAACAAATGATTCAACAACACCAGCTTTCACACCGAGACGATCAACCAGGGCAAGAAGGGCCCCAGATCAACTCACATTGCAAATAGTTACACTATTGACTTTGGGGGCGGGGGCGGAGGGGAGTGTTGTTATATATGTGGACTTGTATTTACTCTGTACAGCCACCAGAGGGCTCATTCCCTGGAGGCTGAAGGCTTTGTGTCTTAATGCAAGGAGTATCCGTAATAAGGTGGATGAATTAACTGTGCAAATAGATGTTAACAAATATGATGTGATTGGGATTACAGAGACGTGGCTCCAGGATGATCAGGGCTGGGAACTCAACATCCAGGGGTATTCAACATTCAGGAAGGATAGAATAAAAGGAAAAGGAGGTGGGGTAGCATTGCTGGTTAAAGAGGGGATTAATGCAATAGTTAAGAAGGACATTAGCTTGGATGATGTGGAATCTATATGGGTAGAGTTGCAGAACACCAAAGGGCAAAAAACGTTAGTGAGGGTTGTGTACAGACCTCCAAACAGTAGTAGTGATGTTGGGGAGGGCATCAAACAGGAAATTAGAGGTGCATGCAATAAAGGTGCAGCAGTTATAATGGGTGACTTTAATATGCACATAGATTGGGCTAACCAAACTGGAAGCAATAGGGTGGAGGAGGATTTCCTGGAGTGCATAAGGGATGGTTTTCTAGACCAATATGTCGAGGAACCAACTAGGGGGGAGGCCATCTTAGACTGGGTGTTGTGTAATGAGAGAGGATTAATTAGCAATCTTGTTGTGCGATGCCCCTTGGGGATGAGTGACCATAATATGGTGGAATTCTGCATTAGGATGGAGAATGAAACAGTTAATTCAGAGACCATGGTCCAGAACTTAAAGAAGGCTAACTTTGAAGGTATGAGGCGTGAATTGGCTAGGATAGATTGGCGAATGATACTTGAGGGGTTGACAGTGGATGGGCAATGGCAGACATTTAGAGACCGCATGGATGAACTACAACAATTGTACATTCCTGTCTGGCGTAAAAATAAAAAAGGGAAGGTGGCTCAACCGTGGCTATCAAGGGAAATCAGGGATAATATTAAAGCCAAGGAAGTGGCATACAAATTGGCCAGAAATAGCAGCGAACCCGGGGACTGGGAGAAATTTAGAACTCAGTAGAGGAGGACAAAGGGTTTGATTAGGGCAGGGAAAATGGAGTACGAGAAGAAGCTTGCAGGGAACATTAAGTCGGATTGCAAAAGTTTCCATAGATATGTAAAGAGAAAAAGGTTAGTAAAGACAAACGTAGATCCCCTGCAGTCAGAATCAGGGGAAGTCATAACAGGGAACAGAGAAATGGCGGACCAATTGAACAAGTACTTTGGTTTGGTATTCACTAAGGAGGACACAAACAACCTTCCGGATATAAAAGGGGTCAGAGGGTCTAGTAAGGAGGAGGAACTGAGGGAAATCCTTATTAATGGGGAAATTGTGTTGGGGAAATTGATGGGATTGAAGGCCGATAAATCCCCAGGGCCTGATGGGCTGCATCCCAGAGTACTTAAGGAGGTGGCCTTGGAAATAGCGGATGCATTGACAGTCATTTTCCAACATTCCATTGACTCTGGATCAGTTCCTATCGAGTGGAGGGTAGCCAATGTAACCCCACTTTTTAAAAAAGGAGGGAGAGAGAAAACAGGGAATTATAGACCAGTCAGCCTGACATCGGTAGTGGGTAAAATGATGGAATCAATTATTAAGGATGTCATAGCAGTGCATTTGGAAAGAGGTGACATGATAGGTCCAAGTCAGCATGGATTTGTGAAAGGGGAATCATGCTTGACAAATCTTCTGGAATTTTTTGAGGATGTTTCCAGTAGAGTGGACAAGGGAGAACCAGTTGATGTGGTGTATTTGGACTTTCAGAAGGCTTTCGACAAGGTCCCACACAAGAGATTAATGTGCAAAGTTAAAGCACATGGGATTGGGGGTAGTGTGCTGACGTGGATTGAGAACTGGTTGTCAGACAGGAAGCAAAGAGTAGGAGTAAAGGGTACTTTTCAGAATGGCAGGCAGTGACTAGTGGGGTACCACAAGGTTCTGTGCTGGGGCCCCAGCTGTTTACATTGTACATTAATGATTTAGACGAGGGGATTAAATGTAGTATCTCCAAATTTGCGGATGACACTAAGTTGGGTGGCAGTGTGAGCTGCGAGGAGGATGCTATGAGGCTGCAGAGCGACTTGGATAGGTTAGGTGAGTGGGCAAATGCATGGCAGATGAAGTATAATGTGGATAAATGTGAGGTTATCCACTTTGGTGGTAAAAACAGAGAGACAGACTATTATCTGAATGGTGACAGATTAGGAAAAGGGAAGGTGCAACGAGACCTGGGTGTCATGGTACATCAGTCATTGAAGGTTGGCATGCAGGTACAGCAGGCGGTTAAGAAAGCAAATGGCATGTTGGCCTTCATAGCGAGGGGATTTGAGTACAGGGGCAGGGAGGTGTTGCTACAGTTGTACAGGGCCTTGGTGAGGCCACACCTGGAGTATTGTGTACAGTTTGGTTTCCTAACCTGAGGTAGGACATTCTTGCTCTTGAGGGAGTGCAGCGAAGGTTCACCAGACTGATTCCCGGGATGGCGGGACTGACCTATCAAGAAAAACTGGATCAACTGGGCTTGTATTCATTGGAGTTCAGAAGAATGAGAGGGGACCTCATAGAAACGTTTAAAATTCTGACGGGTTTGGACAGGTTCGATGCAGGAAGAATGTTCCCAATGTTGGGGAAGTCCAGAACCAGGGAACACAGTCTAAGGATAAGGGATAAGCCATTTAGGACCGAGATGAGAAGAAACTTCTTCACCCCGAGAGTGGTGAACCTGTGGAATTCTCTACCACAGAAAGTTGTTGAGGCCAATTCACTAAATATATTCAAAAAGGAGTTAGATGAAGTCCTTACTACTAGGGGGATCAAGGGGTATGGCGAGAAACATGAATGGGGTACTGAAGTTGCATGTTCAGCCATGAACTCATTGAATGGCGGTGCAGGCTAGAAGGGCTGAATGGCCTACTCCTGCACCTATTTTCTATGTTCCCATAATCCCTTGGGAGCACAGGTATTTAAGGAGGCCTCACAGGTTGGAGAGGCACTCTGGAGATCTGCAATAAAAGACTAAGGTAACACGTTACTTTGAGCTCACAGTGTTCAGTCTGACTCTTTCTCCATACACTACAGTTGCTGTCGAGGTTCATCCCAAGCAGCTCCGTAACACAGGACTCTGTGCTCTACGGACTGTTCCCAGGGACACACGCCGAGACAGACATCATCTGCTGCTGGAGGACCATCAACTCGGTGAAAGACGCTCTTTGGTCTTGCCGAAACTTGCTGGTCTTCCAGAGCAAGGAGATGTCCACGTCTGCGTGTTGCAGACTGGCGCAATACAAGCTCCAGGATTACCTGCTGAGGGACGCACTAAAAATTGGTGCAGTCGCCGCAAAGGCACGGTGGGGAAGGGCCTCAGTTTAAAGCCCTTCCGTCACGGTAAACCCAGGGGCTGGAATCAGTATAAAACTCCCCTCGGGCTGTACTTGTAAACCTTTGTATACATAGAGCACAATGATCTGAAAACACCTGTGTAGTGCCATGTATAATGCAAGTTCTGTTTATTAATGTATGTTGTAAAGAAATGTAACTGTACCCTCACCCATTCCGTGTACCGTATAGAGCCACATGTAACGTAATTTGATGACTATCACAAGGTGTCCTGGATTGTACTGAATTGTACCTTGAAATGTAAAGCAGGCAAATGTATTGAATGGAACTGCCGTCAGCATCCAAATGTTTTGTATGGAATTGCTGACAGCATTCAAATGTGCTGAACTGTTTTCCAATGTATCGTGCAAATTAAGTATATATCTTGAAACAAAAAATAAATAAATAAATGCCGGCCTTGCCAGCGACGCCCACATCCCAGGAATGAATAGTCTGAATTTGATCCGGTTTGGTCTCATCAGACCCCCGTTCTGCTCCTTGCGCTGTTTTTGATGCCCTGTCTGTCCCATGAGCAATGGCTAGAGGATGGCAGTGCATTTAGCAAGCAATCCCACTGGAGTTTATAATTGGAAACAGACAGGGAATAGGAGAGAGGACCAATGCAGTATTTGTCACAATTTCACACCCCCGCCCAACCATTTATCCTGAAGATGCAGACCCATTCGGGATCTGGGTTCATGGGGGCCAACAATCTGCACTCAATTTGCCATTTTTCCTGTGAGAGCTGTGACAACAACAGCTGCATTTATATTGTGCCTTTAATGTAATGAGACACCCACGACCATTCACTGAGGCAAACACCGGCACCGAGCAGCAGTGAGAGAAGAGTTAGTCCAGGAGACAGGTAGATTCTGAGGGTATTTTTGGAGGGGGGGGGGGGGGGCGGGGAAAGAGAGGCAGCATGGGTGAGGTGCCAGAGTATGGGAACAAGGCCAGCATTTATTTATTTATTTAGTGTTTCAAAATATATACTTAATTTGCACGATACATTGGAAAACAGTTCAGTACATTTAGGTGCAGTCAGCAATTCCATACAAAACATTTGGATGCTGACGGCAGTTCCATTCAATACATTTGCCTGCTTTACATTTCGAGGTACAATTCAGTACAATTCTCTCCACCTTTTGCCAATGATTTTAAATCTGTGACCTCTGGTTATTGACCCACTCGCCAGAGGGAATAGATTTTCTCTCTCTACTCTGTCAAAACCTGTAAAGTTTGTGAGGTGCGAGAGTGCTGGGGCTGCTTGCTGATAGCAGCCTCCTCTTCATGTTGGTGGAGGCCATTTACCACAGGGATCATATGTTTATGGTGGACTCGGGCCATGGAGGGATTGACTGACACGGGACAGGTAGAGGGAAGGGACCTTTCACAGAGTGTGATTTGTGGTTTTGGGGTTTACTGTAACAAAATGTCAACACAGGTTGTGCCCGATCCCAAACTCTATAGGTTTGTGATTAGGTTGGGCCTCTCTCTACTCATTGGAATTCAGAAGAATGAGAGGTGATCTTATTGAAACATGTAAGATTATGAGGGGGCTTGACAAGGTGGATGCAGAGAGGATGTTTCCACTGATGGGGGAGACTAGAACTAGAGGGCACGGTCTTAGAATAAGGGGCCGCCCATTTAAAACTGAGAGGAGGAGAAATTTCTTCTCAGAGGGTTGTGAATCTGTGGAATTCACTGTCTCAGAGAGCGATGGAAGCTGGGACATTGAATAAATTTAAGACCGAAAGAGAGTTTCTTGAGCGATTGGGGGGGGGTGGGGGGGATGAGGGATTATGGGGAGCGGCCGGGGAAGTGGAGCTGAGTCCATGATCAGATCAGCCATGATCTTATTGAATGGCGGAGCAGGCTTGAGGGGCTTTATGGCCTACTCCTGCTCCTATTTCTTATGTTCTCCTAAAACTTTAGTTGGTTTTACAAATAGCTGGATGGGAATGCTTTCACTCAGCATCACCGCCCCCCCCCCCCCCGAGGTCACTGATTTACTGGGGTACAGTTCCATGGTCACCGGCCTGTTATGGTATCTAACACAAGGTCCGTTCTTTAAGCATGAGCCAAGACCGCAAGTGTTGGCTGGATATTTGAGCATTGTGGCTGAGCCGGAATCCTGTCCTCATCGGTGTCGTCTCATGTATTTCCCGCCCGATTTAGACCAGCTCACTCAGCATATCGGCGGCCACAGTCCTGTGGACCTGCCTCACCTGACTGGCTCAATGTCACACCGAGCGGTGCATTTACCCACAGGGCCAGCACCTAGATGGGGAAGGCAGAACAGTGTACAAGTCAGTCCTCTCCAAGCCCAAAAGCTGTGACATCGCGTGTAGCATTTCACCAAGGTTTTCTTAAAGCTTATTGAATGAATTATCGAGAAACCATGTTCAGCGTTCATCTACATATTTATTGGGTACAGTTAAATCATACAAAATAGAAATTGAAATACAAACTATTCATCAAAAAACAGTGTACACTGGTTCTTAAAAAAGAAATGTCAGGGTTTTCACAGACACACGAGTCAAAACTCACAGCAGCCGAGCTGCAAGCGGTCAGCACAAGCCACAATGATTCACTTTATAGTTTCTCAGGCCGGATCCAGACAGAAGAATGGGACCACAGGATTGAAAGATAAAAGGAGTTCACAAACCAGGGGTGTAGAGGGGAAACAGTGGACAGTTTTTCCTTTTCAGATGCCGACAGACCTGTTGTGTATTTCCAGCATTTGCCTTTGATTTTTATATACATTTTAGCTACGATATTTGAATTTCCACATCAAGCCTCCTTGTGATATGATTGGTTTTGAGTTACGGGCTGTAGACCCACACTCACTCGGAATTGGGTTGATATTGTCCCAAACTCATTTTATGCAGCATTGTTCAAGGAGACTTTCATTCGATCAGTCAGTGAGGCTTTTGAACCCAAGACCCTTTAGTCGAAGTGCAATTGCCAGTGAGCTAATCTCACCAACGCTGAATGGGTGAGAGCTAGGGATGGGAGTGTCACGGAAGAAACTCATTTATTTATACAGCACTTTCTGTCAGAAACATCTCAAAGTATTTTGTGTACAATGAATTAGGAACATCGGCACAGGAAGAGGCCATTCAGCCCCTCAAGCCTGTTCTGCTATTCACTGAGATCATGACTGATCTGTAGCCTAACTGTATTTACCCGCCTTGGCTCCATATCCCTCAATACCCTTGGCAAGCAAATAACTATCAATCTCAGATTTAAAATGAATTGAGCTCGCTTTGTGTGGGAGAGTTCCACTCTTTGCGTGAAGTGTTTCCTCAATCTAAGGCCCAGTGACTGCTACATGTGGACTCTGTCTTGTATATAACAATGAGATGAATGGCCCCTTTGGTGGTTTTAATTGAGGGAGGAATGTTGGCCTGGACACTGGGAGAGCTCCCTGCTCTTTGAGTTGTGCCACGGGATCTCTGCGTGCAACTGACGAGCTTTGGTTTTAGGTTTCGTACGAAAGACGGCATCTCCCAGAATGCACTTTTATTTATTTACAGAGGTTGTTGGGATCTGGTGTATAACGTACCCTGAAAAGGTCTCACACAACATTCAGCATTTCACTGACTGCAACGGGAAAGGCTTGGAAATTTACTTGAGCGCTTTAATTACATTACTAGGCATTTAAAATATAGTCCTTGGAAATGCATATCTGTAATGAGTTCTCTTGCTGGGTGGGGAGCAGAACAGAAGGTGATGGTAGAACAGAGGGTGATGGTAGAGCTTGGGGGCAGTGTCACAGAAGGAATCCTCTTGCATGGGGAGCAGGAATGGGAAGAGAGATAGCAGGTGCGCAGGCCACAACCTCAACATGCTGCACTGATAGGATGGGTGCAGGCACACAAATGTCGTTGCCTGGTTTACCTCGTCTTTCCTCCTACTCTCTTCAGCCAAATAGAAGTCCTGTAGTCTGCCGCTTGGCACAGCAACCTGCCCTCACCTCCTCCTCTCACTGAACACATCACTTCGATGAGGCAGCCGAACGGGCAAGCTCAAACATCAGGCAATCACAGTGAGGAGGAGGGAGGCAGCATTTGGAACACTTTAGTTAGTAAAATGGGTTTACAAAACGAAAAGCCCACACTCTATCCGGAGAAAGCCAAGAGCAGTTGGTGGGGAAACTCTATGCTCCTCCGTGTGGCTTGTTGGTTTGTGGCCCATCACAGCCCACTTTTCAGGGGTTCAGGGATATGTCAGAGCGAGGACTCCTGGATGCTCTATACTCAGGCCCTGCAGCTTATTCATGTTAAACTTGGAAATCAACAGCTCCTTGTATTTTGCTCACGACGGGGTAAATTTAAAAAAAATGGCAATTTGATTTCCGACCCTTCCTCAAAACCCTGCATAGTTAATATTCCATAACTGTCTCAGATTTGAAAAAGTGGATCTCGCCCAAGAAATCAGAAGTGAACCAGACCTGGCCTAGCAGCAATATTAGACGCAGTCACAAAATCAAACCCATTACAGAGTGCTCACACACAGGGCACAGCATCAATAAATCTAGCTCCTGAGGCATTATATATGTAATATATATATATATTATATATAAAAGCGTGTCTGTGTATGTCACATCAGTATTCAGTGAGCGTGCCATGCACGAGTGCCACAGATGAAGGGGAAGTGTCCTCCGATGCCTCACCAGTCTGCTCACGGTGCGATGAGTGGATTTTGAATCGGTTTGCAGAGCACTGAGAATGAGCAGCCTCGGACCTGGGTTACCTCTGCACAGTCCCCGATCTCAGCCACGCCGAGGTGGGGAGGCGCTGAGAGGATGCCGGGGTCTTTGGCAGAATTAGAGATTTATTTTGGAGGTGGGCGGGGTAGGGGGGGGAGGTGGGGCACGCAGGGGGCTAACTAAATCAATCAGAAGTCAGGTGGTTGTCTGAAAAGCAGAATTGGTGGGTTGTAGACGTTTCCAATCTGACTGCTGTGATTGGTAAATCTGCGCATCCAGTGTTTGACAGCAGGATCGTGACCCAGCTAAATTAGGGCTTTTCTTTGTGTTTGTGTGGGGGTGAGGGTGAGGAAAGAGGAGGAGTGGGGAAAAGGACATTTACCAAACACCCCGCAGGCTCAAAAGGCTGTTGTACAAGGCTGGGGGGGGGGGGGCGCGGGGGTGTGGAGGAGTAGAGAGATTCATTCCTGCTCCTGATAACATGCAGCACCAAATCTTTATGTATGCTATCTACTACTCAACATCCTTCCACAATGTACACTCCACACCTCAACAGACTCTGCCCACTTAATTTCCTTCCACAACCCCTATGCAATCTAATATAATGTGCAGCAAACCATCTGAAAACTTCCTTAAGAATAAAAAAGGAGAGATATGGTAGGATTAGCCCCAGATAATGACGACTTGAGAAATCTCCCCCAATGTGAGTCCTGCTGTTGTCGCCATTGCTGCACAATCGAGGTGAAAAGTCTTTCTGGGCTTTGCTGCTTCAGGAATGCAATGGATTGGATTTTAGTCTGACTACAGTAAAAGTGGTGCACTATTACACTGTGCTCACACGGTGCTCGGCAGTTTCATCATACAACACCCAGCTTCTTCAATTCGCCATAACATTCATATACATGAATTCATTTCTTTTAAAATATTTCCCTGCGAGACTGAAACATTTCACACTAAATTGAAAAAGGCCATTGCTAATCTCGAACACACAATCACAATAGTCTGATTCAGTGGTTCCTCTGTCTTAACTTTGATTTGAATCTCAGACATGCTCTCTCTTACCCAAAGATCACAAACTCAGGGGGCAGAGCTAGCATAAAAAGTGTATTACTGATTTGGCATAATTCTCTCTCTGGCTGTCTCCTTGCGCCTCACACCACATTCCTGCTCCTGATAACGTGCAGCCACTGGCCTTTGAATTACCAAGTCTTTATGTATGTTGTTTACTCAGTATCCTTCCACAATGTACACTCCACACCTCGACAGACTCTTTCCACCCACTTCATTTCCTTCCACAACCCCTATACAATCTAATATATAGCTAATGAGATTCCTATATATAAAAAAGGGAGACAGAACAAGTCCAGGGAACAATAGACTAATTAGCCTGACGTCAGGTAGGAAAGATAATGGAATCCTTACTCAGAATAGAAAAACATCTAAAAAAAGAAAATAACTGAAGAGTAGTCAGTATGGATTACAAAAGGGAAGGTCATGCTTGAACATAAGAACATAAGAAATAGGAGCAGGCCATACGGCCCCTCGAGCCTGCTCCGCCATTCAATAAGATCATGGCTGATCTGATCATGGAACCAGCTCCACTTCCCCGCCCACTCCCCATAACCCCTTATCGTTTAAGAAACTGTCTATTTCTGACTTAAATTTATTCAATGTCCCAGCTTCCACAGCTCTCTGAGGCAGCGAATTCCACAGATTCACAACCCTCAGAGAAGAAATTTCTCCTCATCTCTGACTAACCTTATTGAATTATTGAAGCATTAACAGAAAAGGGTAGGGAAGGATAATGCCGTTGAAGTAATATATTTTGGATTTCGAAAAAGCCTTCGATGAGAGACCGCATAGTAGACTCATGACTAGGGTCAGAACATGTGGAGTCAGGGGATAAGCAGCAGAGATAGCAAGCTTGCTATAAAACAAAAAACAGAGAGTAGGGGGTTAAAGGAAGCTACCTCAGACTGGAACCACTGTTGTTCACTATTTACAGAAATGATTTTGACTCAAGAAGCAGAAGTACACTTTCAAAATTTGTAGAGGACACTAATTTTTTTTTGTTGGGGGGGGGAGGGGTCTAGTTAATAGATAGGAAGACTGCGACAAAATACAGGAAGATATTAATAAACTTGCAGAATGGCGTATAATTGGCAACTGAACTTCAATATAGCTAAATGCAAGGTAGTACATTTTGGTAGGAAGAATATGGAGACCACATGCACCTTGGAAAATAAGTGTCTAAATGGGGTAGAGGGATGTGGGTGGGGGGGCTACAGATGCACTGGGGTTCATTTCTAGAGGGATAGAATTGAAAAGCAGAGAAGTGACATTAAACTTGTACAGAATCTTGGTTAGACCACATGGAGTACTGCGCACAGTTTTGGTCTCCATACTATCAAAAGGATATATAGAGGCACTGGTGAAGGTGCAAAACAGATTTATTAGAATGATACCAGAACTGAGAGGTTATACTTATCAGGAAAGATTGAACAGGCTGGGGATCTTTACTCATGAAAAGGGAAGGCTGCGGGATGACCTGATAGAGGTCTACAAGATCATGAAAGGGAGACGAGAGAAGAGGTTTCCATTTGCGGGCGAGACCAGAACTACTAGGATCATAAATATAAGACAGACAGTCACTAATAAATCCAACAGAGAATTGAGGAGAAACCTCTTTACCCAGATTGGTGAGAATGTGGAACTCCTACCACAGAGAGTAATTGAGGGGAAAAGTATAGATGCATTTAAGAGGATGCTAGATAAACACATGAGGGAGAAAGGAATAGAAGGATATGGTGATGGTGTGAGATGGAGAGGGTGGGAGGAGGCTGGTGTGGAGCATAAACCCCGGCACGGACCCGTTGAGCCGAATGGCTGCTTCTGTGCTGTAAATAATTTGTAATACTCCATCACCATCATCACCATAGGCAGTCTCTCGAAATCGAGGAAGACTTGCTTCCACTCTAAAAGTGAGTTCTTAGGTGACTAAACAGTCCAATATGGGAATTACAGTCTCTGTCACAGGTGGGACAGATAGTCGTTGAGGGAAAAGGGGAGTCTGGTTTGCCACATGCTCCTTCCGCAGCCTGTGCTTGCTTTCTGTATGCTCTCAGCGATGAGACTCGACGAGACTCCATCATAGGCTCTTACCAACCCACATAATCACCTTCCACAGACCGTATACAATCTACTCCATCATAGGCTATATCTACCCATTTAATCCCCTCCCACAGCCCATGTACACTCTCCCCTATCATGGTAAATCACAAAAACCTCACGAACACATATGATACACTAATTATCCCTGACTGGCTGCCCACCTTGGCATGACTCCCTGATGGTTCCAACAGCTCAGGAAACGTGTACTGAACAGTATTCAATTCCTTCTATCTGTACTTATCCCACAACTCTTAATCTTGTGCCTAACCAGATTGTCATCCAGGTCCTGTTGTTAACTGACTGCTTGTCCAGGGAGCCTATTCCCCATTCTGTGAAAGGAAACAAATCCTTCAAACCTCAAGGCTTAATTTTATATTTATACTTCCACGTTCACAGCTGCTATGTACTTCACCTGATGGAAGTTATCAAGAAAATCACTCGATAGCAAAGTGCTGCAGACAGACACCCATTCAATGGCCAAAGTGACATCACAGCCCAAACTGCAGCATGCTTTAGAGTGCAACAACTGGCTTTGGTATTTTGGAGAGGAAATAAAAATTGACAGGGCCCTGCAAAAACTGTCAGGTAGATACAGAGTAAAACTCCCTCTACACTGTCCCATCACACACTCCCAGGGCAGGCACAGCACAGGTTAGATACAGAGTAAAGCTCCCTCTACACTGTCCCATCACACACTCCCAGGGCAGGCACAGCACGGGTTAGATACAGAGTAAAGCTCCCTCTACACTGTCCCATCACACACTCCCAGGGCAGGTACAGCACGGGTTAGATACAGAGTAAAGCTCCCTCTACACTGTCCCATCAAACACTCCCAGGGCAGGTACAGCACAGGTTAGATACAGAGTAAAGCTCCCTCTACACTGTCCCATCAAACACTCCCAGGGCAGGTACAGGGGGTTAGATACAGAGTAAAGCTCACTCTACACTGTCCCATCAAACACTCCCAGGACAGGTACAGCACGGGTTAGATACAGAGTAAAGCTCCCTCTACACTGTCTCATCGAACACTCCCAGGGCAGGTACAGCACGGGTTAGATACAGAGTAAAGCTCCCTCTACACTGTCCCATCGAACACTCCCAGGGCAGGTACAGCACGGGGTAGATACAGAGTAAAACTTTAACCAGCAACTCTAACTCATCCCTCTGTTCCTTATTTTAAATCCACAAACCACTTATTCCTTCTGCCCTTTCTTAATGAACTTTCCCATAGAACTATTTCCGCTCCTTTTGTAACATAAAATCTAATGCCGTCGGTCCAAGATCCTTCATTGCTCGGCTCTCCACCCTGGAATGCGGAGTCCAGTTGAAGGTTTGGGGCCTGTATTAGGGTATATTTAAAGTGCTGTCAGTCTAATCACTATACTTTTCAGGGTGGAAACAGCGTGCTATAAAGATAAGAAAAGAAATAGGAGCAGGAGTAGGCCATACGGCCCCTTGAGCCTGCCCCGCCATTCAATAAGATCATGGCTGATCCGATCATGGACTCAGCTCCACTTTCCTGCCCGCTCCCCATAACCCCTTATCGTTTATGAAACTGTCTATTTCTGTCTTAAATTTATTCAATGTCTCAGCTTCCACAGCTCTCTGAGGCAGCGAATTCCACAGATTCACAACCCTCAGAAGAAATTTCTCATCTCAGTTTTAAATGGGTGGCCCCTTATTCTAAGATCATGCCCTCTAGTTCTAGTCTTCCCCACCAGTGGAAACATCCTCTCTGCATCCACCTTGTCAAGCCCCCTCATAATCTTATACGTTTCGATAAGATCACCTCTCATTCTTCTGAATTCCAGTGAATAGAGGCCCAACCTACTCAACCTTTCCTCATAAGTCAATCCCCTCATCTCCAGAATCAACCGAGTGAACCTTCTCTGAACTGCCTCCAAAGCAAGTATATCCTTTCGTAAATACGGAGACCAAAACTGCACGCAGTATTCCAGGTGTGGCCTCACCAATACCTTGTGCAGCTGTAACAAGACTTCCCTGCTTTTATACTCCATCCCCTTTGCAATAAAGGCCAAGATTCCATTTGCCTTCCTGATCACTTGCTGTACCTGCATACTAACCTTTTGTGTTTCATGCACAAATACCCCCAGGTCCCTCCAGAACTGCAGTACTTTGCAATCTTTCTCCATTTAAATAATATCTTGCTCTTTGATTTTTTTCTGCAAAGTGCATGACCTCACACTTTCCAACATTATACTCCATCGGCCAAATTTTTTCCCACTCACTTAGCCTGTCTATGTCCTTTTGACTCACATTCAAAGCTCTGTCGTCACATCGTATGATTTTACTTTCTGTGTCCTTGATTTACCCTGGGCAGGGGGGTGAAGTTTTCAATGGATCCTTCTTCCAGCTCCACTTCTCAATGTGAAAATTTGGCCTTTTAAAAAACAAACTCAACCAGTCAGTCCTATAATGTTCAAAAGATTAAAATCTAATGAACCTAAATCCAAACCTCAATAATCCTCTCATTTTAAATGTTCTATTCTAATTAGTGTCCAATTAGTGATATCACAAGCGAACCAGCAAACCAATGCAGCAAATGACAACATTGATGGGAAAATTCATTGCGAATAGTGGTTAAATAGTGACAAGCTGGGCAAGGGGGACAAAAAGCAGTCTGATATCAGAATGATGAGGGATCATGGCTGAGATTCGGTGGGTGATTGTGACGGAGGTTCGGCAAATGTTTGGTGCGGAGGTGCGGCGAGTGTTTTTGTGGCGAAGGAGTGGTGAGAGATTGTGGCAGAGGAGCGGTGAGAGATCGTGGCGGAGGAGCGGCAAATGAGGGTACGGGGCCCAGAAGAGCTGAGGGTCCAGGGGCAGCACGGGCCAGCCCACACTGCGATTATGTGTGCGCACTAGGTCTGTGCAGCAGAGCAGGTCTCCAGTCATCCTGGTTATCCCTTGCCACTGGATAAAGGCCTAGCTTTGTCAAGCCCATGTGATGGCTGGTGTGCAACAGTCACCACACGTTAAAAAAATCTACACATTGGCATCTTCCACCCCTTCAATTGGAGTTCGGGACTGGAACACCGGGTCCTTCATTGAAACATCTGTGAACTCTTGTGGAAGCAAGTCATCCTCGTTCGAGGGACCACTGCTGCTGATGATGATGATGTATTTGAATGCAACAATGTTCGCAGTGCTGTATCGTAATGTCCCCTCACACCCTCCATCATCCACAGACCATTGATGCATATTCTGGAGGCAAATTTCAAACCTAGTGGATGGAGATCAAACTGGGAGGGTTTTGAGAGTAAAGCATTCTTTGCCCGGTACTGTTGAGCACTTATAGATGACAGGGAAGGGTTAACAGAAAATTAGATGCGTTTCTAGAGAGAGAAGTGATTGAGGGATATTGCGAGGAGATGGGCAAGTGGGGTTTATCTGGCAAAATGGGATCGGTTTGCTGGGCCTGAAGGTGTATCCCAGTTCTTAAAAGAATGATTGACAGCTTGAGTGGGAGAGAGAAGAGAAGAGAAGGGGTATTGTCAATGAACAAAATATTACCTGTGAAATAAAATTACATTCAAGTGGTCAGGAGTTGCAAACAAAACAGTTTCCAAAATTAATTTTTAAAACACAAAGAAATGTTCTTTAAATATGAAAAATTAAATAAAATTGAATTATTGCATCAAAAGGGAAAAGTAAAATCAGAAGTCTGGAAATGTAAATCCTGGAGGGACTGACAGAGACACTGAAACCAGGCATCAGCAAACTGTTCGGACTGAACACAGCCTTTAACTGCTCAATGCTAGCGATACACGTAGACCTGACGAAGCGACAAATCTCAATGTCGAACGTTGCCAGTGAGTCTAGTGTCACACCAGGCCGACAGCCCATGTTATTTATACACAGGGTGTTGGAGGAGAAAATGGATCATTTCACCTCTCGTCGTATAAAAG
This sequence comes from Pristiophorus japonicus, assembly GCF_044704955.1. Lineage (NCBI taxonomy): Eukaryota > Metazoa > Chordata > Chondrichthyes > Pristiophoridae > Pristiophorus > Pristiophorus japonicus. The sequence continues at coordinate 1,753 of NW_027250921.1, read as the reverse complement.
CAGTTTTCATTCAGTTTGGTTTTAAATTGAAGTTTCAATTTAGGGGCATGAATAGCATGTGGGACCGAGTAAAATGGAACTAAATCATTACCCAAATGCTTTGAGGGCTGTGTAATATAACTCAAAGTCCCCCTCCCCACCCAACCTTTACTTGGAGGGTGACAACTTGGGAGGCAAACTGCAATTTCTCAAAGTGGAATGCACACAGGGCTGAATTACCTCTCAGATATATGTTGGGAAGGTTAATAAAGATGTCTCTTTCTTGTGAAATGTGCCCACTCTTTAATGTGGATCATTGTGGTGTAGGACCATGAGAAACAAAATCACCAACTGCTTCTCAGCCAATGATTGATCCTGCTGTAAACTATTGGACACTGGGACCTGTGCCTTGATTTGACTGGCTCTGGAAATTTTAGAGATTGGTGGCAGTCCTCCCAATTTCGAGGGAGCCCCGACTAGGTTTCAATGTCAATTTCAACACTTGCAGAGCGTAGCAATGTGTTGCATGTCGAGTGGTGCAACCCAGGTTTGCTGAGGTAGGGTTCCATGGGCACTGGTCACTCTCTGGTACCTCGCCGCAGTGGCCAATCTGCACGTGCAATTCTTCTGCAGTGAATATTGGCAGGGGTAAAGCCCAACACTGCGCTCGCCCAATGCCCACATGCTGGGGTCACTGGACAGTGATCAGGAAGAGGAACACTGGCTGATACTGTCCTCTCTGGTCCAGCACGGATGAGAGCTAGAGTTTGGGACTTCCCTGGTCTGTATGGTTTAGGATCACAAAATGTGATCTATTTGCTCACTGAGCCTTTCGAGGACCTTACAACATCGACTGAAAAACTCTACAGGGCTGGGACTGTCCAAATGGGACTGTCAACCACTCCCACAGAATTGGTAGAACTGGTTATTGAAAACGTGACCATTCTGCTCTCAGCCCAATTGAAACTTGTCGAATGAGCTGATCGTCTTTCAATTGAAACGTGTTTTTTTTCCAAACATATTAGAAAACAAAAATATATAAAAAGTCACAACTGATTTAATACTGCTGATCGCTACTTTGAAATACTATATGGCATCCTTCATTCTTGTTCTGAGAGTTCAGTTCAACGCTTGGATGGTGACTTTCACAGAGTGGGTGAAGGTCTCTGCAAGTGTAGGGTGCAAAGGTCACATGGGAATCCGCAGCGGAATGCTCACACGCGGATCTGGTAGCCCACGTCATTGAGGTTCTTTTGCTCTGTGGTTTTCTTCTCTCCCGAAGATCTGGAAAGTAAACAAGGAAAAAAAGTCACACAGAATTCAGGAAAAAGGTCAATGGCTCAAAACTGAAATCCAAGCTTCTTTCATAGAGACCGCTAAAAGATATTCCCTGGCTTGGTGCATAAAAGCGGTTAGGTTAGGGGAGGATACAAGGGGAGGACTAGGAAGTGAAAAATACTTACCAAGTGGATGTGTTACTGCAACTCACGCTAACTACTGCCCACCCTGCCGGTCCCAGGCCCAGTTACAGGAGGAGGGTTCTGAGCAGAGCTGGGAACCCTGCCAAGTGAAACCTTGCTTGCTGCAGAAACAGAAATCAGGAGTCAATCTTGCAGCCAGAACCATAGGGTTGCTGGGCGTTCCCGAGGAGGACTGTACGGATTGCCAAAGCCTGCAACAGCAGGAAGCTAGTGCCCTGAAGGATCCCTTTCTCAAGGTTTGTTCAAAACATCAGATTGGTTATTGGAATATGCGAGTTACGCTTCAAGCTGGT